>NW_017299530.1:169606-191626 GCF_001594075.2 Trachymyrmex cornetzi
AGAACTTTATGAGAAGAAAATAAACTATTTTTGTCTCTTGCAGCTTTTCTATAAAGTTCATAATATTTGAGTAAAAAATTATTCAAGATCAATATTTGGCAATTTTTAGTAATTAATATCATGTTAACTACTGCGAAAATTGCAAAATGATAGAGGATTTTTCGACTCAGTTGAGTCCACTCTACCTGCCCATGAAATATTTGACGATTATTTTCAGACACCCAGTATAACATACATTTTAAACAATATATTTATATTTTTTAATCGTATATTTGAGAAACTTAATTAATACTAGAAATTTAACTGCCTATTACGGTCGAAGCTGGATCTTCGTTGCTTTTTTAATAATTCAATCTTGAATTACTAATATATACTATATATGTACTTGCATATATACCATATTGTAGTCTTTTTCTAACTGCGCGCCGAATTGTTTTTCCGAACTAAATAAACGCAATTAAAACTACTCTAGTAATCGCGAATTAAATTGACAAGCAATTTAATAATTTGATGCTACCATCAAGCATCATATATTATAAAGATGTTAATATATAAAAACTGTTAATAAATTTATTGCGAAAAATATTACCTCGGCCGGGACTTGAACCCGGATCTCTTGTAAACTGTACGAGCGTCCTGAGCCATTAGACTATCGGGCCTTATATACATTTTACATATATACATATATTATATGACAGTAATATATTCAATGTTTGATGGGTAGTCATAATAATTAATTACAATTTTTAATAATTAAGTTAAATAACAATGGCGATAATTTCGCGGTAAGAAATATGTGCAATAAACCGGAGAGGAAAAAGACGTTTATTGGTGGAACTTCCGAAGATTTCGACGGTAAATCTCCTCGGGGAAGGGAAAGCCAGTTTATTGGCCGGCTGGTCAGGGGTCGCGGTTGATAAGTGGTGATAATGTCTCTCGCTCAGTCTAAACTAGTCAGTTCCGACAGCGATTCGCGTGAGCGAGCTACGCGAGCTGCGCGTCGTTGCGGTTCACCGCGACCGTATCTAGGCTTCGAAAGCGGGGTCTCCGGCGACTCCGGGTGCAAATTAACACTCAAGAAATCCGCGAGTTCGCGAACGAACGGTATTTCTGTTTTTGGAACTCGGAGGTGCCTCCTCCGAGATGCGATAGTGAGGTATGAGCAAGGACGATTGCTACGTCAAGAAATATGGATACATGTTCGATAACGTGAGTACCCATGCTATCAGTTTAGGAGATCTGGTTGATGTCTTTGGAATTAGAATAAAAAAGAAGGGGGGAGAGAGAGAGACAGAGAGAAAGTATAAAATTGACAGAACAGAATCAATATTCCTTTCTGTCCCTAATTATTTCTCTAAATTTCTTCTTTTTCTAATTTCTTCTTAATTTTTTCTCAACTTCTTTTTTAACGAATTGAAATTATTGAAAATACAGTTTTCCGTAATTACAATTTGTTATTTGTTATGAATTATTTGTATTCGTACAAAAATCAGTTTTGCTAAAGTATCTAAAAGAATTAGATTTAGTTTATAGATACGGATTTTAAAATAATTTTGATGAACCGCCTAAATAATTACAAGTAACAACAAAACCATAAAATATACAATAGATCAAATTTAAGACGCTACAGGACTTCTACTGATTTAAACTATAAAAATAAAGATAAAAGAACCGTTAAGAGAGTCAGTGCAATTAATTAATACAAAAATTCAATCAATAAATTCAACTGAAAATACATTGCTTCACAAACTGTACGTTTCAGCTCCAAATTGTGAACCTTAACAGTACAAATATAATAAATATAATTACGATAGATTTATATTCTAGAAAAAAAAACAGATCTGAATATAATTCGCTGCAGTCACAAATGAAACAAATAGTATTCTTTAATTTGAAATGTTACAAAATAATTATGGACGGTCAAGCATGACGAATGTTGTCAAAAATTTTAACATTTTACCAACCAACTTACAACTTGAATGTCCTACATAATTAAAAAATATTAGTATTAAAAGATTATTCTCAAATTTACAAAAATTAAATAAAGAGATACGTCGGACAAATAAAAGTCAGGAGCAGGTTAGTAGGGCACGATTAAAATCTATTATCAATTATATTCAATTACGAGCTTTAAACGTTTCGACTCACTTTTGAGTCAGGGGCATTGACTCAGAATTGTGCCAAGTGTGGAGTAACGAATTGGAGAAGGAAGGTAAGGGCAGACGGACAACCAAAAAAAAGAGCCTCGTGATTGCATGAAAACTGTTGCACATATATTTTTATTTTTTACATATATATTTGTTATATTTTTTTCATGCATAGTATGTATATTTTATATATTTGTAATCATGTAGAACACGCAAATGTGGAACTACGGATTTTGTTCCTGCTTATAAATTCATCTATTATATAGCTTTTAAATTATGATTTTGTACAACATCTGAATGAATATGCAGAACAGCCGTACTATTTAACAAAATTGGAAGCATCGTAGGACGTAGATAAGTTTTTAATCTTCTACGAGCCGAAAAAGATCTTTCCGCAGTGCAGGATATTGCCGGGATTGTAAGAGAGAGCAGAAGTTTTATCATTTTTATGTATTCTGATATAATTTCTCTCACGGCTACATCTTTTTTAAAAAAATTAATGATATCTTTTAAATTACAAATCTCTATTTTCTTGGCCTCCACTATATTATAAAACATCGTTCAATGTAGTTTCAATTTGCTCTTATCAAAATCGGTTTTATATATTGTAATAATACGATCAACGTTACTTTCGTTTCGTCGAAGCGCTACATCTGGGCACTAGTGAAATACCGGTCGATGATCGTGAAAGAGGCAACCGCCGATCGAGTTGTAAACACGCAACTTTCCACACAGAGAAAAAGATTTCTTTGGATGTAATAAATTTTATTGTATCCAAATAACTTTGTTATTTGGAATGGTCCAAACAAACCAATGTTTGAATCAATAAGTGCGATTGTTTGAATTTGAAACAATGTATATCTTTGTCTTATAAATGCATTATTTGTTTGAACAGATAATATCTATTTTCAGTATTCACGTGATCAACTATACGGCACAAACATAATTGATGTAGCACATAGCACTGCTCGTTTAACCCTATTGTTAGACGTATAAGCCATTGTTTCCATATTTTCGGTCAAAAAATGTAATGATTATTCTAAGAAAGTAATTATTTACATGGAATAACCTAACCTAACCTCTATTAATATATTTTGCCATTTTTAAATAGATAATTTGTTTCATTGTTTGTATATATTGTAACCAAATAATATATTATTTAATTGAAAGATATTACTTCAAATAATAATGTTATTTCTGTCAAGCATGTAGAGATTTCTCGAATGAAACAACAAAATTTTTAAATACTAAGTATAAGCATATTCGGGCCTATGACGGTCAAAGCTAGATCTTTTTTTCCTAAATAATTCCCAGTGAATTATTTATATCCTATATATGTACATGCATATATATCATATTTTTGTAGTTATTCAAACTGCGCGCCGAAATTTTTCCAGACTTTATCTAACGCAATTAAACTACTGCAATAATATCACAAGTTAAATTAAATTGACAATATGCTGAAAACCTTAAACAAATTTATTGCGAAAAATATTACCTCGGCCGGGACTTGAACTCGGATCTCTTGTATTCCATACGAGCGTCCTAAGTCATTAGACCACCGAGGCCTTCAAACAAAATTTTTATTCAAACAAGTAATCATTTCGTACAAGCATATGTTGTTTCAATAAAACAAATTTTAGTCAAATAAATAGGAATACTAAATCCAAAGAAATCTTTTTCTCTGTGCATATATAGTTTAATCAACTTTTATTTTTAATAAAATATTAAATAATAAATTATTTCGTCAAAAAATAATTTATACATTCTTCGGATTTCCAAGTGTGGAATTCCACACATGAAAAAATTTCGAGTGTGGAATACTCCATATCAACCACACTATAGTCGACGCCTATGCTTTTGAGTCATCTCATTGGTGATCATAAATAATATCCGTTTAAAGCCCTACTTTGACAAACATTTATGATCTCCATTCTACATAATTATTTTGATGAAATAATGTTTTACAAAATCGAACGAATATGTAGACGATTGAATAGAGGAATATACGGGTCTGAATAGTCGCGTTATCAGGAGTTATCGTTCGCCAATCGTCCCGATTTATTCCGATGTCACTTGTCTAATTTCACGTCCCGGCGTCGCAGCTACATTCGAGAAAACGATTAAATCCCTCATAAAGGGACCCCATTAATATCGACTTTGGCGAATGGACACGGTCGATCGCCTCTAATCGGGTCGTTGACTGTCGTTTGATCCTCAAACGAATGCGGTGAAAGTCGCGTAACGAGTAATATTAACAAGCCCCTTCCCTTTGTTGCTAAAAACAAAAAAAAAATAAAATCACAAGTTGATCTCGAAGTGCGATTTCAAGAGGCAATCAGTTATCTCGAAGATATATAGTGACTCGCGAAGTCAATCGAGCACTTTGAAAATTGCAGAATATTATTTAGAAATACGTTTTATTCTTGTTACAAATTTGTATTAGCTTTTCCTTTTATGCAACTTTTGGAACACTCAATCGCACGATTTCGCGATCAACTGTGCTTTCACTGAGATATGTACGTTGCTTGTGTTTTCGCGAAAATTAATTATTAATATGTGTCATCGTTAAACCTCGTGTCACACTACGCAGTAGAAATTGAGGATTGCAAATTAGATATAAGAATTCGATCAGTTAGATAATTTTAATTTTAATCTGTTTCAATGGCAATGAAAAGGTAAATGTTAGGTTAAGAATCAGTGCTATAATTAGTGCGCTATACATATTTAATTAAAAAAGAAATTGTACATGTATTATATAATAAAAGAATATTCTTTTATTATACGATCAAACGCCAAACATTAGTTGTAATATATGCACTGAGAAAAATAGTCTGGTTGGATTAAACAGTAACTCTGGTGGAAAATGGACGAATCAGAATTTTCTGGTTATGTCTATTAGAATTCTAGTTGAGATAACTAGAATTCTGATTAACATAATTATTCTGATCTATCTAAAAATAAGAATTCTAGTAGATTTTACCAGAAATATAGTATCAACCAGAATTCCGGTTATCTCAACTGGAATTCTAATAAATTTAACCAGAGAGAGAAGAGAGAGAGAGAGAGAGAGAGAGAGAGAAATTTCTGATTCGTCCGTTTTCAACCAGAAATTTTTTTCAGTGTGTAAAATTTATTTTTTGAAATATTTGGCGCACTTAATTACAATGCCGATTTCTAGTAACCCTCGTTATTATTGCTGAAACATAAAGAATCTAACATTTTTTAAATTATTTAATCCGTGGTTTGATTGGCTAAATTCTACATGAAAAGCACAATTTTGCCGAAGTATCTAAAAATAAAAAAAAATAAAAATTTAGCTAAATATAGAAAATAATTTTGTTAGACTATCAATATAATAAAAAATTTTGACATTCTAACAATCAGTTTAAAGATTCTACATAATTTTCATGATCCAACAAAATTATTTTCAGATTTGTTTATCTAGCTAAATATTTTTAGATACTTCAGTAAAACCGTCCTTACGTAATTACATGAAATTTTCAATTCGCAATTCTTAATCATCAATGCGTAGTGTCACATGAGCGTAACAGATGACGATGTCTAGATCCATATGGACTCGATCCGTTATATGATGGATCAGCAGCGAAATCTCCCCTGCCCCTTGGAAAACCAGATTCCTGAAGCACACGTAATCGCCGGCTTGATTTACTCCTTTCACTTTCCGATCCTCATATCCTGACGCATCTACAGTACTGACTGCGTTTCGATTATTGCCGTTGCAATGGCAAAAAAAATGAGATAAAGAACAATCTTTTCAAAATTTTTATTTTACGGAATTCGTGGTGATTACTGTCGCGATGGCATAAAAGATGTCTATTCAAAACTCCAGATTAAACATACAGTAAAGCATTTTGTATTTGTGTTAAAACTGATCCTTGTTAAATTTTTAACTAATATAATGTGATCGTGTTATTTGAATATATGTCAAATTGATATTCAACATTTCTAGTGTGTGATAATAACATAATTTATAAATAAGTGAACAAATAACATAAAATTATGTAGATACTTTAAAATGTAAATTCTAAGATAAATGAATAAAATATGTTAATTTAACATACTATAAATGTTAATTTTATTGAAAAATCTCTTGAATGTTGCTCAGAATCACGACCTGGATAACATTGGTCAAGATCAATGGGGGTAATTTTCTCGCAACTACACTGTTACATGCCTTTATGTTATATTAGTATTGAGTTATAATTTCAGCTTCTTACTGTTAATATTAATAAAATTATCGTGAGTTGAATCGATTTGTCACTGTGTGTGTAACAAGTAGCATCATCGTAAATTATAATCTACATAAAATGATTACTGTAAGGCGTAAAAGACCTAGTGGTTATTTCGTGACACATACGTGTAGAGGAATAGTAAAGCATGTTGTATAGCGAAATACAAGTGCTTTGCTTTCGTATTCTTTATTTAGTTTGTTGAAACTCTTGCATTTTTGCCATATATCCCACCCATTATCTACACCGAAAAAATCGTATTCTGTATTAGAGAATAATTCCGTTTAAAGCTATCCTCTAAATCGAATATTCTAAAATATTTAGAATATTCCTCTATAGATATATCTTATTTAGAATAATATCTGAAAAATAAAGAAAATATTCTAAAATATGTCGACGCTTGGTTAACAAATAGTACTCGCTTTCGTGTTTACGCATGTGCAAGCCCGCGCGTATTATGTTTATATACCGTATCGTGTCCTGAGATATCCGCGAGTTCTGTGTCCGAGTAGACTACACATAGTGTTGTTTATCGTGAAAAGAAATGAAAAAAGTGGAGAAGTGGTTGCTTGAGCACAATTTACTAGAATCAGTCAATCGTTTTGAGAGTAAGTACGAATCGGAATTTTTGTGTATTAATCGGAATGTGAGTGTACGTATCATATACATATTACGTTTGCATGTTATCAGTTAAATTGGCTACGTTCAGCGAAAAAAGCAGTTCAGTGAGCACTCGATATCCGGTGTTAGTCCACAGAATGATGTATAAATAGATTCATATATATATATATATATATATATACATACATGTGCGTGCGTGCGTGTGTGTTTATGTAAAGATTAAAATATATTCTACTCCACACAATAGAGGAATATTCTAAACTAAATAATTAGAATATCTTATTATATTATAGAGGAAAATTCTCTAATTTTTATAATATATACTTGGCGCGTATTTTAATAGAAAATATTCTGTAGTTTTTTTTTAGTCGGATATACTGAAATCTAGAATAAAATTTTTTCGGTGATATATATATATATAGTAAAAATGCAGGATTTCAAAAAGTTTATTTTTTAATACGAAAACTAAATATTTCGGATTTCTAATATTTTTTTTCATAGTAGTGTAGACAGTACAAAGTTTTTACTGATATAGTTCGTTTTTATTTTAAACATAGTAAATAATACTTAATATAAATTAAGTTTTTGATAGGTGCGGTGTATATACCGGAGTCACCCTATAGTTGTACAGAACACACACATATTCCTTCAATAAAATTAATATATTTATAATATATTAACTCAACACACATTTTATTCATTTATTCTTGGAATTTATGTTTTAAAACTGCATTATTTTTATGTTATTTTGTTTACTTGCCTATAAATTGTGTTATTTTAACACTGAAAAATGTTAAATTTTATTTTAACATAAAATATTCAAATAATACAATCATATTATATTAAATTAAAACTCAGATATGTTAAAAATTCAACACAAAATTTTAACGAGGAGATTTGAGTGGACCGTTTTTAATATAAATACAAAATATTTTTTACTGTGTAGGTATATTATATATTTTATCTTTTAATATAATTATTTTAAAAGACTAGTTTTAAAACGCGGAGACAAAAAGATTAGGAAAACCTCTAACAGTATTTAGAGTTTAATAGGAATTTAGTTAAGTCTAATTTTTACTGCATCTCGTTTTATTTTTCCATAACGTGTTAGATAGGTCGAGTTTGAATCCGGAAATATGAAATGGCACCATGTCAACTGGGTGGTTTGCAGGATGTTTAAAACCGCTGACAGAGAGAGATAATTTTTATCCGACAATAAATGTTGAAATACCGCAATATTTTTGCTGTACTTTTTTCTGTTCAAACGGCGATATCGTAATATAATATATATGTTTACGAATAATATTATTTTTATTCTCCTGCACATTTCACGTGAAACGTCTAGTTGTTGAAACAATGACGAATAAGAAATTTTTTGCATTTCTCGTTTGTTATTTATCAAGATAAATTGAGTAATATACTGATATCTTTGACGATCAGGAAGTTTTTTTTGAAAAAACTATACAACAAAAACACACTCCAATTTAACGAAAAAAAATCTTTCTGAATAAAATATTCAAAGAGATTATTTTAACTTTTCGTTTTAAGTTTTGAGTTTAAGAGATCAAGAGTTTAAAAGATTCATAAAAATGTTACATCACACTTTACATTGCATTTTTGAGAAGTTTCTGAAAATTGTAGCAGATAAAACCCCAACGAGAAATGACTATCGATTAGATGTCGAAATTAAGACTGTTGACCTATTTCGAAGATTCGAATTTTTTCGAAGCTCCAAAAAATACGTGTGAATAACGAATTCATTTAGGAAATGCTACAAATATTGTAAATGAAAAGAATTAATTAATATATGCATATATTAAAAAAAAATGTAATGTTCTTAAACGAGGAAGTTTAGAAGTATTTTTTTATATTAATTTATATAAATAATGAAGAATAATGCTCAATAAAACAATCCAATTAAGAAAATTAAAAAAGTAAAAATAAATTTCTCACAAATAAATGAATAAAAAATAGTAAATTAATATAAACGTTTTGGCTTTACTGATTGTAAGTCTTTCTTAGCATAGAACAATAATTTTAAGAACAAAAAATCGAGACAAAATCCTGATGACATTGATGAAAATGATTAATCTTACGTATTTTTTTATTTAACGACGTAATTACGACTTAAAAACATTCGAAGTTTGAAGTATCAAAGATTTTAAATGTTGAAGCTTCGAATCTTCAAGTTCAAAGCCTTCGAAGCAAATCATCAGCCCCAGTCGGAATTATCATATCGATGTCGATTCGATATTAATTCGATGAGTTATTTCTGACTAGGAACATTTCTGAAGCTTTCGAGCGTAAAGAAATATAACAATAATAATTATTATCTTTCCTTATTTACATAATAATTATTATTGTTTCTTTACGCTCGAAAGCTTTAGATTATAATTAATTATAATTTTTCTTTCCTCTTTATATTAAACCGCATTATCTATAACAACAACAAAAATAACATGACATTTACCTCTTGAATTCTAGATGGATTCGCCGTCAAGATTTGCGTTGGCGACGAAGACAGCGGAGGTGCACCGGCACGCTGCCGGTGAAACCACGGAGCTGGGCGAGGTGAAGGTGACCGCGCCGAGCAGCAACGTCGCGACGTCGATGCCGTCGACGGCGCACCCCAGTGGCAGCGACGCGATGCCCTGCAAGAACGGCGGCTGCAAGGTCTGGAGGAGCAGCCGAATCGGAGGCAGCGAGCCGCATGCCGAGAGTCCATGGCACTCGCTCAAAACTGTCTTCCTGGTCTCCGTGATCGTGGCTTTCCTCCTCTGGATCATTATCTACACCCTGCTGGACCAGTATCGGATCTTGTGATCGGGATCGTCCTCGCTTTACAAATCCTGCTGCGTCCTCACGATTGCAAATCGACGATGAATTCTGCGGCCCCGTGATTTATGGGTGATATCAGAGCTTGGTGGCGATCGCGCTGGTGTTGAGATCGTGATTTGTGATCGGATTCACGTGACTTTGTGTTCTCCATTATAATCGCTAATTTGCGGGTTCTGATGTGACTTCCCAAATAAACCACATAGTAAGAACGATTTTACTGAAGTATCTAAATATTTAATTACTCTTTAAAATTTTTTGAGCCAAAACTCACTTTTAAAGAATGAAATTTGAAACACTTTCCAGACTGGTTTAATTTTCACTCTTTGGAATGAGATTCCACTCTAAAGAATTTGAAGAGGGGACACTTCAGTAAAACTGTAACTAACAGTAATGAATGATATAATTTCACATTCAACAATAAAATGTAATATAACACGTGTTACACAGTAGTTACATTATTGAATGTGAAATTGTAACGTTGATGTTACTGACGTTTACTGGGTTGTGATTTTGTGATCGCAATTTATAATTCGACGTTGAATTCTGCGACTTCTTCGTGATTTTGTGATAATCCACGATTAGTATCGGGACTGGCAATCCATGCGGCGTATTTCGCAGTTCTACGTGATTTACTACTGTTGGGACCAACTGGAGTATGTATTTTCCACCATTCTTATTCTGCATCTCTAATTTTACAACGTTTGTATTACAAATCATGTTTGCGTTGTGACGATCGCTCATCAAAACGAAATGTGAACAAATCTTTGGAGAAATTCAGAAGGAACGACTGAACGCTCAGGGAGAAGACCTCCCGGCAGCTAAAGGCTTCCACAAATCGGATTGTAATATTGTATATTTCGTACTGTTTTATAAATATTTGGCTTCTGTAAATATTCGAATAAAATACGGCGTTACACAGTACATTATTAGATTATTCGATCCCTTTATTATCATACTCGAGCAGATTGCGCGCTGAGTCTGGTTGTTAAAAAATTAAAAAGTACGGCAAATCTTTTTACACAGAGTTGTAAATAATACTGAGAGAGACGCGATTCTTAAGAAAGATCTTTAAAAATTGCGCGGACCTTAGTAAATCTACAAATCGTTATAGATCAAAAAATTCGTTCGCCTTCTCTTTTTATGACACTTACGCTAATCAGACAAATAAATGAACGAACGTTTTGATCGAAGCAGCTTAACGGCTCCACATTTTTTGGCCGGGATTGTAATAGGCAAGGATCTCAAAACGACACGTAATGTAGAGGAGAAGAGGGTAAATTAAATCATTAGAAGATATCATGGGCCACGAGAGATTATATAGACGCTTCGCGTTTCATGGTTACAGAATTCTTCGTTATTTTTCTCTTCTCTTGCTCTCGAATCAAACAAGTCCCCTTCTTCTCTACACAGTATCGCGATGAAATTGTCGTTGGTAAAAAATATGACTGCGCACGCATGATCGAGCATGTATCTCGCGAGACAACCACACAGCAACGGGCTCAGCGAATCGCGATCCGCGGTAGACAACAACATTATCGTTGTTGGGAACAAGCGATCTGAGACAACTAGAAGCCAGCAGTCGCAGTCGCAGCAACAGTCGCAACCGCAACTGCAGTTACAATTGCAGCCACAGTCACAGTCGCAATCGCAACCACAGCAACAGTCGCAATCACAACTACAGTTACAATTGCAGCCACAACCGCAAGTGCAGCCGCTACCGCCGTTGACGACAACAACAACGTCGTCGACGAACACACGAGATCGAGAGACGGGTCCGATGCGACAGCATCCAAGCGCGTGGAGATTGCGGGACGACGACGACGATGACGATGACGACGACGACGACGAGAACGAGGAGGAGCAAGTGGACGACAACGTGATCTATTCCTGTCCACTTTCGTACGCGGTTTTAATCGGATGAACGAGTAACGATTGTGCGTATTTTTCAGTTCTCCGCGACGACGGAAAGACGCACGCCACCGAGGGTGATCTTGGTCGGCTGGGACAGCTTCCGCACGAAGCTGCTGCTATTCCTGATCGTGTGCCTTCTCATCTGGGCCTGCGTCTTCTTTCCTCTACTCGGCACGTGAACACCGGCTCTTGCTCCTCCTCTTTCTCCTCGTTCTCCACTTCCTTCTCCTTCATCCTCCCTCAGTCGCGAAATGGTGACATCGAGTACACTTAAATCGATACGGCAATTCGATGCGGCGACATTCAACACGATCACACATACATACTTTCACGCGTTACATTTGCATATATATTATATATATGTATATATATTACGTCCAATATATATAATAACTTTACATTTTTGGTATTCAATATTTACACGTTATATACGTCTAATCATAAATATATTAATTTACGTAGTGGCCTTCGCGGAGAAGTTTAAACAGCTCATTTCCGAACCATCTTAAAATTCATTTACTTCTCCTTTCCTTTTCTTTAAATAGAAATCGTACGCTCATTGCAAAATCTCCATGGCTTTATATATATGTCTCCATAATACACAATTTCAGTATTTTCTTTTTTAAATAATTATCGACGAACGTGTGGGTTTAAGACGGCTTGAAAATGGCTCTTCGGTTGCGAGAGACAGAGGAGACTTGAACGAATCCGTCTCTGTCGCTCCCGTTCAAGTTCCCGCAATATTTTTTCCGCAATATTACGCGATTACTATGTCAATTACTATCCTCCTTGGGATCCGGTCGTACGATCGGTTTAATCAACCGCAATCCCTTGGAAAGTCCGCCACGCGCGGTCTTCGTCGCGCGATTACGCTACATTCTTATTTATGGAACACTTTCGTTGTGTTAACTTATGTCGTTATATGGATGCCATTGTTCTCTTTTTTTTTCTTACGTACTTACGGTGGTAAATATATCTCGTTTCGTAGTCGTTTGCTCTAGATGAGAATAATATCGAGTAGCGACTTAATACGGTATAGTTTCTATATACAGGACGAGTCAACAGAAGAACAGGAATCTATAAAAATCTCCCGTGAATTCGAAGACAAAAAAAATATGTGCAACGCAATTTAGGTGATTCTATCGTGATCAACTCGAATGTTTGCAGGTAAGAGAACTATAATTGATTAGAATATAAAAATCTAAATATAATTAATCCATGTTTTGTTTCCTTCAACAATTAATAATAGTGTACGGCACAATTTTTTTTTTTTAAATACGAAGGAAAAAAAATCATTTCATTTCCGTTGACTCAGCCTGTCTGATATTATCAACGATTTTCGTAACGTACACGCGATAATACGACCATAACATTTTCTATAATCGATGTCTTACAAGTATAACTTACATGTACTACTAATTTGGCATGTAATAACCGTGACTGTGCGTTTATATACGAGCAACCGATACGTCGCGACGAAGGAATTCGCGTAAATATTGCAAGATCTACCGAATCCTCCTTTTCCCGCGTGACGTGTCCAAATAAACTTCATTTATGAATTCTTTTTACGAAAAAACATTTCGTTAAATCCTATCTCACACAACTTATGACTTTTAGTTATCAGAGTTATTTCAAAGTCTTAATTTTTTTAAAGATCCGCTTGAATTTCTTCTTCTTATTCCCCTGGATGGACTTCCAACCCACATAGAAGGGTCGCAATATCATGAATAAAAAACAGAATAGCGTTTAGCCTATCCGTTTGAATTAAAAATTTTAAAAGAAGAGAATAAAACGTTATTGTCTAACCGCGTTCTTAAAACTTAACTTACATGTCTCGACTTCGCATGTAATTTCAAGAGAATATCCCAACGTTTTCATCAAGAGAAAATGGACTCTATTATAGATTGCACAAAGAATTCATAAGCCGGACACGTCGTGGAACATCTTGCGTACATTACGCTGTTAGTCACGCGATGGTAATCGATGGGATAAGTTTCCGAAGTTCTAATGCCTAATTTCTTCACTTCCAGATAAGTTACGGATAATCTTATCTAGGAGATATCTCCATTGTATTCTGGGAGATATCTCTTGGATAAAGTTATCTAGAGGTGAAGAAATTGGGCATAAGTCGTATTTCTAATAACTCGGAATAAATACAAGTGATGGTGGATACGATTCGTGTGAAAAACGTCTCGATTAATCGAACGAAATTATCGAGTACGCAAGAAAAGTTAATTAAAATATCGCGGGGCAAGAGTAAATGCGTCTGGAATGCCACGATAGAATCTATTACGCGAGAGTAACCGAAATTAAACTGTACGTTCAACGGAATAAAAATCAAGAGTGTGTTTTCATATAATCTCTCTCTCCTTCAACGTAACTTAATTAATCGTTTTGTTACACAGAAAAGTGATAAAATTTCACGACTATAAAACAATGAAAAACGCTTGAACTACAATATGGCGAAAATAAATAAATCTTTGTACGTGTATATGTGTGTGTGTTGTGTTACTACGCAATTTTGCGCGGGGAAGATATTTCGAGTTTGATACTCCTGAGCGTCGTTATTAAAATTTAAAAAAAAAGGATCTTATATATATATATATATATATTCGCGAACGAGATAAATTTGATATTTCCTAAACGTCGAATATTAGGATAAAATCGTCCAGGTTTGTGACTACGTATAATATTTGGGGTAACAACCAACGCGAAAACGTATTTCACGCACGAGAAAAGTAATACCGTTCCGACATTCCTGAAAGCGTCGAGTTAGATTATAATAAAGTAAAAAAATAAAAATTAAAGTCATTTATATCCGCGGCTTGTACGTCAGAGTGACGTGAAACGTTTTCACGTCCATCTCCGTGCAATCCTGCGGCCCAATGACACCATCGCCACTGGTGCGCGATGGCACACGCGCCTCCTTGCTTGCGTGTTCCTCGAAGATATCGTTGTGGCTGCTGTCCATCATCTTCTCGGTCGTTGGCTGCTGCTGATCCGCCGCCATCACGCGCATCTTCACGTTTTTGATCGTCTCCAGGGAACGCGACTTGGACGCTTCCGTCACCATCGCCGCCGCCGCCGCTGTAGCCGAGCGGCCTGCTCCTTTAGTGCCGTTCTCTTTGTTGCGACGAGACGAGTTGCGATGCCAACGTTGCTTCTCCCTGGAGGAAGTTCTCCGAAGACTTGGCCGCTTCACCGATTCCGCACTGGCGCTCAAACCCGTAGCTGTATTCAAAAAGACTTCATTGAACAAAGACTCAAGAACAAAGGCTGCTTTCCTTTTAAGAGACAATCGACACAAATTTTGTTATATCCTTCTTGACATTCAATAAATAACAAAGAAATTATGTTGACAGTGTTTCCTAAAAGAAAAGCAGCCAGAAACAGGTGTTTGATGATATCCGAAAATTTAAGAAACCAGAAAAGAAAAAGATTGATGCAAGCCAAAATATAAAAAACTTTAACTTATGTAGATAAATATATAAACGTAAAAATAATTAAATCATGACGGTATTACTAAAACTTATATATTAAAAATAATCTGATTAACGATAATAAAATATGAGATTAAAAAGCAAAAATATCAAACTTGTATCAATCTTCTTCTTTTTGGCTATCAAAGGAGGCTCTCAAATCATGTGGTTGTTTACCTATATTGCCAGAGGAAGACCGATTGGAACCTCGTAAAATGTGTATCGCCGAGAGATCACTGTCCGAGGCAACTACAGGCGTGAGAAACCATTCAGATCTAGTTCGCATTCGTGCGGCTTGCCTCTCGTGAACCTAAGGTGGCAACGATGACATTTATTAGTTTAATTGTCTGTTTGTCTTCATTGAGACACGATCGTCTTACCTGCGGCAGGTAGCTGAGACTCTTGGTGCTCTCGGCGTAGCGATTCACTGCGCGAAGCTCTTCCAGCGTCATACCCATTGTCCCATGCTTAGAATGTTGACTGCCGTTACTGGATGAACGACTGGGTGCCTGTAATAATATAATCTACTTTCTATGCTACTTCAAATATTTTTTGTATTACGATTGCGACGTAATACGAGATTATGATCGCGATTTCTTATCGATAGATGGGTCTATACCTGGAACAAGCCATTTTCCTCTAAGCTCACCGAGAGACGCGTGTAACTCTCGAGTAAAGTGTTCTCTGGAATCATGCCTAATGATGACGCGAGATTCACGGTCTCTGGCACGTGAATCAACGCCGGAGTTGACTGCGATTCCTCTTGGTGCGACATACCTATGGTGTGAATTAAAGATTATTACAATATTGTATAGAGATACTTAGAATCTTTTTGTTATTTAATATTGGATTAGGTTAACAGGAGTAAAAATATATTCCCCTTTTCTCATGCTATATAAAATCTTGACCAAAAATATTAGGCACTTTAATAACCATTGTTTAAAATTTTAACTCAAAAATTAATTTATGGCATTTACTGTAAATTATCTTTTGTTTCAAGAATCCTTTAAACTTGTGTATAATGCTAACAATCAATAGGTGACAATGTAAGTAAAAGAATTCCTAATGAATAAGAAAAATATTAGTGCCTAATATTTTTGACCAGAGCTGTACAGTCGTTTGAAATTGTTATTGAGTTAAATTATTAATTACTTTCTCCCTAAAAGAGAGATAAAAGAAAAATCTTTTTTATCGAATACGAGATGCGTTGTAGAAAAAATGATGACATAAGAAAAAAAAACATGATTCTTGTTTCTGATGTCACGATACGATGATTACAGCTAATATGATTACAGCAATAGTCGAGAATCTAAATGCTCAATTCAATGAGATCAGATTCACTTACATTCTAAATTCAACTTCAATCCCCATTTTTCGCACTCGTATTGCAACCACGATCTTTCAGCCTCCAGCGACAGCTGTCCTAAAATTCATATACTCAAGTCGTACACGCGCGATTAAATCGTCGCAAATAAAAATGCGCGCGCATACTTACTCGATACGAGAGTGTCCGGCGGATATCGGAAACTAAAGATCCAATCTTCCTCCACTTTTAATATCCGGCCGGTTATGCGCGCGTAATACTCGTAATTGTCCCTTCCGAACAGATTGGAAACACCGAAATTGTCTATCATGAACTTGGTGATGCGAGTGGCAATCTGAAAATAAGTCGTCGACCATTAATGACAAATAATGTTGAAATCCTCGAAAGAATTTCGATTCCTTTACAATAAATTTTTCTCGAGCGACAATAGATTTTTCAATTCGCAGACTGACAATCTTAAAAATTTGTGTTTAAAAAAGACGGGTGCTTTTCAGTAAGAGACACCGTTGACAGTGAATTATGACAACCTTGTTGTTTGCTAATATTAAACGAAGATAAGATGATTTACTGTATTACACTTTTTCATCTGTCTCTTACTGGAAAGCATCCAGTACAAAAATAAAGAAAAAAGTAAAAAAAAATTAAAAATACAGCAATTATTGGGATCTTAAGTCGTGTCCAATATGGGCGCCTCAACAAGGATAAGGGGCCACACACAATAAAAGGAACAGAGAACAGAGAATAAGAATTTCAACCTATATCAGAAATCATGTATTGTGGAATACACATGTGTGCGGCCCTTTATCCTTGTTGAGGCGGCCATATTGGATACGACTTAAGATCCCAATATTTTCTTTCAGTTTAAATTAAATTATACAGAATAATTTTTGACGCTCAGATTAAAATACATTAATGATTTTAAAAAATAACAACTGATGAAAAACGAAACTATCCGATCATGATAATAATAAAGATCAGATTTTGCGTCAAGTACCTTAAATCTGAAAACATCCTCCATCTTAGCAGTCTTGCCGTCGCTGACGCAACTATGAAAAAACGAGGGTGCCACGGACACCCCCAGGGCCTCGCTGGTCATCCCCGTGTGCGCTCGCTCGCAATTTACTGCTACTATCCTGAATGTTCCGAACAGCAGTACCAGTAACCGTTGTGTGTATATCGGCATAGAGGTAATTAATCTGCGCAGCGTAATTTCCTTTGTAAAGCCAACTAGAGAATAATGTAGTGAGAGTGTACCGCAAGAAATCATCACCTATGTATCTGGTCCCGTTGTTGTTCTACACTATCTAGCTGGATTATGGTAAACAGTTGTTGCTCCGCCTCTTTACCGAATATTCCGCCGGGTATCTTGCGCAAAAATTTTTTTAGAACACTGGCTATCGTGTAATCGCTGAAATTGTCCATATTGACCAGATGTCCGGTTTGCAGGAAGTGTACCAGTTTCTTCATGTTACCCTGGTGGCCAGGTGCCCGAAAGATATCTTTTTTGAGTGGAGCTTCCTTGTTCAGTTTCAATATAAGAACCTGGAATAAGGGAACACTATTATTGTAATTGTATATATTTGTATATTCACATATAAATATTATATACTAAACACCAAGATCCACTTTAACCGAAAATGGCTTTCTTCTTCTCTCTCATTTAAGTCTCTATTTAAACTATTATTATTACTTTATAATTATTCTAGGAGTTTAATCTTCCGTCTACAATTTAGATTTTTTTTCAACCCAAGTTTTTTTACTGCTCTTAGCTTTCAAAAAATGTGAAAAAATACAGGATTACTTTTCAACATTTCTATTATCAAATGAATTTCTTAATTATTTTAGAGAGATCTCAGCCCTCCTTTATTTCGCAGAAAGAGTGAAATTTCGTTAGTGCGAAAAAAATAAATTCATCATAGATCTATTAAATCATGAAAAAAATAAAAATATATAAACCTCTTTTCTCGCGCTACATATAATTATTATCAATTATTACTAATTTTAAATTAAATAAAGATGCTTTGCAAATGGAAGATTAAAATATAAGTTCCATAATCGTTATTTACCAGTAACGGGCCAGGAATATCATTTTTGCACACTTCGTTCAGGGGTGCACCAAACTTGACCCTGCAAAAAGAAAGCAGAAGTTTGCAAACGTTATTTTCTCAGCTAATGGGAATACTGTCGGATTCGATTCCGACGAAACAATAGCGGGAAAATCGCATGAACTCTGGATGTAGTATACTAAAGCGAGTTTCTCTAAAATAGGCATGGGAAAATATGTATGTTGAATTAGAGGCGTCACGGCGCGTTTCATTGTTGTTACACAAAATTGCGCTACTAAATACCGCTACTCTGCATTCGCTAAACAGCTTTCAACGAGTCAGCACTATTAACACGATGGATCTTCGAGTTGTCAATGCATATTAGTAACATACGATACACGTAATCTTCGCAAACTCTGCAATTACTTACAAATGCTACCACGCATCTCCTCAGAGCATCAAACATATAACGCAGAGTGCTGATAATATTTGCCCGACATATCGTTAAATATCAATTATCACATCTGTGAAAAAATTTAAAAGATCTTTATTACTCCGATGAATTTCCTTATCGACATGCTGTCTCACTATGCTTTATCTATATACTAAGTTAATGATCATCTACAAGAAATTGATTGTCCAACTGTATAAACAATTGATTTAAATTCACGATTATGTAAATACAGTTTATAATCAGATGATTTATGCTTTCTACTCATTGTTAAAAATACTGCAATCAAGATTTTTATAAAATATATATTCGAATTTATTCCTCTTTTTAATTAAATATACATAATTATAATAAATTCGTATTATTTTTTTCAATCATGTGTTACTGTAAATATTATATCACAATTAATAAATTATATAATAACCTCTTTCCTTTTTCCCAAAAAAATTTATGATTTAAATTAACAATTATATAAATATATTTTTTATAATCAGACGAGTCACACCTTCTACTCTTTATCAAAGATATACCATTGTAACCAAGATTTCCTGAAAATTTATATTCAATAAGAAACTGGTATGCATTATTTTTTTAAATAATTTATTGTTGTACTTATCTATTATGTTACAGCCAATAAATTATATATTTACCTTTTTCCTCACGACTTTCCAAAAAAATACAAATCTATACAAAGTTTCTATACACGTGTGTATATAAATACAAGAAAAAAGCAGTTAATTTTTAAATAACACTTTCTAAAGATAAAATATTGATTAACAAGCGACCGAAGGGTGACCATATTATTTTCGTAAAGCGATATACTAACTTTTCCAGGCGTCTCGGGTGCGGAGGCTCTGAGGAGGGATGTCCGCAGCTGGTTACAACATTTCCTAACGTAGCGGCGCGTCGATGCATTCTCTCTGTCCAGCTGCTCATTGTACAAAATCTAATGGCAATGACATGCGAGCACTATTCACTCTGGGCTCTTCGCTTCTTCCAGCAAAAGAAACGTCACGCTCTCCTCCCAAACTCCAATCTTCCGTGCTTCCTAATTCAGTCGCTGAAAGCACATTGTAAGATTTTTGCTCGTCCTGCTCTTAGTTTCTAATTTCTGATGCAAATATGTGTCACGTTATGACTTAGAAATTCATTCCTATTGTATATATCCCTATATATATTGTATATCGATCACAAAGATAACTTTGAATTCGACCTCTTCACTCTGATTATTTATTATCATCGATATTCTCGAAACTTCCTAACTCAGGAATATTCATGCAATTTTATCAACGTTAATACACAAGTTTACTTAAACAAAACAGCTTTGTATAATAAATAAAGTTTCACTAATGAATAAAGGAGATTCCATTAAATAGAGAAATATAATTACATTATTTCTGTATTGTCTGTCGTGAAAAAAGTATTGATACAACTAAGAAGTCAGTCTGATAAAATATCATTTGATTAAATTTGAAAAAAATAGAATCTCAAGAATCTTAGATACAGATCGAAATGTGTGATTTCGAAAATTTGATTGATCTTAGCAACTAGTGATTCATCAATGTGGGAATTATCGGGAAGAAATAAAACTATAAAAGCAAGAAAGAAGAGAACGAATGTCCACTTCTATCCATATAAATTAACTTGAATCTCGGATAACTTTAAATTTACTTATCTTTTTCTAGTTCTGAGAATTAGAAAAAGATAAAGAGTAAGCTAAACCCAGCTTAAAGTTAATGTACATTTATAAAAATAAACATAACGTTTATTGTTAGAACTCGAGAAAAAGAAAAAGTTAAACCAAGTTAAAGTTATCTTAAAGTTAACATAGATTTACTTTAATATCAGTATAACTTATTTGTTATCTTTTCCTAGTTCTGAGAATCAGAAAGACATATGTCCATTTCTATATCAATATAGAGTATCTTTAATCTCAGTTTAATTTCCTGTTTATCTTGTACTGATTCTTAGAATTAGAAAAGATAAAGAATAAAGTAATTGAGATTGAAGTTAATCTACATTTACAGAAACAAACATATTTCTAAACAAAATAAAAACAAAAAGTAAGTCAATGTTGGTCCAACTAATTTTTTTCTAGTTCTAAAATTTAGAAAAAGAAAAAAAGTAAGTTAAACCCAGAATGAAAATTTATAGCGTTTTCGGCCCGATCGGGTTTGCACCAACCTGGGTTGGATTAATCTTTCCTATTGGTTGATGTCACACGCTCTACCAATAGGAGAGCGCAAAACGCCATTAAACAAAATAAAAACAAAAAGTAAGTCAATGTTGGTCCAACTAATTTTTTTCTAGTTCTAAAATTTAGAAAAAGAAGAAAAGTAAGTTAAACCCAGAATGAAAATCTACATTGGCAGAAATGGACATTCATCTTTTTTTAATGTCTATTTCTACCAATGTATAGATCAACTATAATCTTGGTTTAACTTCTTTTCTAAGTTTTAAAAATTAGAAGAGAATAAAAAGTAAATTAAACCAAGAATTAAAGTTGCTCTACATAGATCGATAGAAATGGACACAATTCTTGTAGCTGGAAAAAGATAAAGTTAGTCGAACAGAGATTAAATTAAAATTAAATTACATTGATAGAAACAGACATAATCCACAAAACTAGAAAAAGGCAACAAGTTAAAGTGACATTAAAATTAATCAATACAGAAGAAAGACAAGTATAAAAGATGAGAGAATGCAATCCCGACAATTGTGTCGACAGTGTGAGAGCCGGGAAGGGAAGGGAAGGGAAGGGAAGGGAAGGTAAGGTAAGGGAAGGTACGAGAAGGGAAGGTACGGGAAGGGAAGGGAAAGGGAGAGGAAGAGGAAATCTCACCGAGGCACGGGGCGACGACGGTGAAATCCCCTCGCCGTCGGACGTCGAGTCGAGCGAGCGCGAGCGTTTCGCGGTCAGGTTAACTTAACGAGGCGCGGAGACGAGGCGG
>NW_017299530.1:191993-195427 GCF_001594075.2 Trachymyrmex cornetzi
GACGGACGGACGGATTAATGGCAAATTCACATGTCGGTGGTGACGGTGGTTCTCTGATGGCCATTGGCTGCGTTCGGCAGATTCAATAATTGAGTGAGCGCTCCAAACTTCTTGCACGATTCATCTTTCTTCCTTTTCTCTCTACGTTAGAGAGCAAAAGAGAAAAGATGAACCGTGCTAGAACTTCAGCTAAAAAGAACAGACCTGAGTATTTTAAATCTTGTGGAGAGGTGGAATTGCCGGTCAAGCGCGGTAAATAATTGAGAACCTAACCTCAATTATTGTTTACTGTTTGCCACAATGTTGTTCGTGCCTGTCGTTTTTAATAACGCATTTGTTTTTTATATCATGATGAAATGCCTTTTGCGTCAAGTTGACTTCATGCACACGACAACGGTAATTTTTTGCAAATATTATAAATAAATAAAAGGACCAAAATAAATTAAATCTATTTTGTCAGTGTAAAACGTGACATGACAACACGTATCTATATACGTGCATAAACTACATTGAAATTAATTTCGATTTGAAAACCAAAAATTTAGCGTGACTGGAAATTCATCAAGTAAGCGCTTTTTTATTATCTTGCATTTTCTTATAATTGTTTCGGCTCTTAAAATATTTATATAAAAAAGATTCGCGTCTCTTATTTTCATTTGCAAAACAATATATTAAGAATTCATTAAAACTGGAGCAGGACACTTCTGTGTATTTTCTTGTGAAAAAAATATTAAATTTAAATAGTATATACTATTTAAATAGTAATAACACCAACATTTATTTATAGTAAATGAATATTTACTCAATAAAAAAATAGTTGAAAAGGATAGTTGAATTAATTAATCGTTCTTATACTAAACAAATGTATCTTTATATTCAGTAAATATTTAGTTGGTGTTATTCAAACAAATATTTTATTAAAATTTAATAGATTTTTCCACTGTGTATTATTAAAATTTTAATTTTTTAAATTTTGTTTCTATTTTTCTCTTAATTCATTTAACTTTGTGATAATTAAATTAATTTCCTTATTTTCTTTCTTATTCTCAGCGATATTGTATATGTACCATATGCTGGACAAGATTAAGATACATTTTTACAAAGATATTATAAAGTTAAAAGAAACTTATATGCTGACAAGAATAACAAAAAGAAGACGATGGAAGATAATAGCAGAAAGCAGGGATTTAAAAGAGGATTGGAAGCAGATAAGATCCTTGGTTCGGCAGAAGACAATGGAAAACTGATGTACTTGATACAATGGTAGATAATAAGTCCTATGTATATTCTTGTCATTATTATTAGTATTATATCCCAGGTAGAACACAAAATAATACAATGAAGATGACAGAAAGTTAAAGTCATTTTAGGAAAAATTATGATGCCATTCAATACACTTTTTGATGATTTAATGATGAATTCTTGACATGACAATAATTTTTAAGTGATTTTTTTAAATTAAAAAACATAAGATCATAGTAAGATCAAAATACCATTAAGTTCAACTCATTTTGAAAAAAAATCATAATGTCATTTGATATACTTTTGACAATGATTTTTTGACAAATTTATGACATAATGATTTTTAAATAATTTTTTAACTAAACAATTATTTGAAAATTATTGTTATGTCGAAAATTCATCATACAATCTTCGTAAAAAGTATATCGAATGGCATTCTGATTTTTTATTTAAATGACTTCTACTTGATGTTATCTCGACCTTATTGTGATTCTATATTGTACTTGGATTCCTTGATGATCAAGTTGGTAAGGCGTTTGGACACAATAAGAGAAATACAGATTTGAATCCTGACTAAAGTAATATTTTTTGCAATAAATTTTTTACAGTGTTAAAAGATACTCATTGACTTCAGTTAATATTAAATTACTTGTGGTATTATATAGTTCAGCCAATCTAGAATTGTATATCAAGCCGACAAATAATCAGCATGTAATTAACTTAAACTGGAAATTGTAATAATTCACATAATTATATATTTAGGCATAAAACTTCATCTTGGCCAAATGAAACCTTCACTTATTTATGTTGATATATTTATTTCTAACATTTAATGTACATTCGGAAATACAAAAAAAGAATTTAAACTAATGAAAGTTAAAAACGATTGAAGCCGATTGACGAGTAAGAATAATTTTGTTTGCGCAGGAAAGGAACAGATGCAGTCGACATGGTGTCTGCCAATGAAGCCAATACCAAGTGTCCTCAGATTGTTATCCGATTTTATGAGGACAGAATAACCTGGAATAAAGCAAAAATAAAAGCGTAAAATACTTTATGAACTTTCTTGAAATGGGAAGCTGGATCTCTATATATTTTAAGAAAATTGTCTTTTATTATGATCTCTTGATGCGATCAAAATCTTATTACAAATGCTTCGGAGCACTTTACTAATTAACTAATCAAATAATCCTTCATCGCATTTGTAGTATCACGTTAACCGTTTTCTATGTAAATGTATTATATTCTCAAATTATAACTTTTATTGAAATGAATGTATATCTTTTTTTTATTATTGTTTATTTAATTTCCTTCAATCTCTATACTTGACTCTTAATTTTAACAAAACATCTCTTTTTTAACTATTTATCTGTTCTTTATTTTTACTTGCAATATTTTCCATTTGTTTTTTTATCCACAATTTCTGAGTAGAAAAAAATTAATGTCACAAAGGTTTGTCTGATTATCCCAAATATATGTTTCCAAAATTTTTCGAAAAAGAATATTTTCTTTAGGGTTGGGTAAGTTAATTTTTTCTTTTAACTAAGTTAACAACCTTGAAAATTTAACTTTGTTAAGATACAAGTTAATGTATAATGAAATTAATTGAATTAAAAGTTAAGTTAATAAAAAAAAGTAATTGAAAAATTAAAAGTTAAATTTCATTATATTTTATGATTTCAGAGAGACAGAAAGAGTCTTACAAATAACGGAAATGAGAAATATATACTTCATTTAGAATATACTCTATATTTTATTTAAACTTTTTGTTTATATATAATGTTTTATGTTATGTCGTGCACGACATAAACACACACATACACACATGCACACACACACACCATAAAAGTCGAACGAACTAAAGCGGTCGCACGTGCGCATACAAGAGTATGATCCCAGGAGCCGATAATGGTAACGACGGAAGGGATTGTAAGAGGGCGGCAGCGATCAAAGACTCTCTTGCGTTTGTCGGTTAATTTGTGACCTTCAGTTTCGGCGTCAACGTGTCGCCCCTTTCCCACCACCACGACCAATCAGCGCGGACCGGAAATTTTTCCGTGATCTCGCAATCGGAAGGAAGTCCCATTCTACAAGGATCCAAGGTACAGCTCACATCGACGAGTCGTTACCAACGGTATCCAGTACGTGCGATTATACCGCGATATCAGGCAAGTGCCTTAAGCGTACCGAGT
>NW_017299530.1:195716-199343 GCF_001594075.2 Trachymyrmex cornetzi
TATATATATATATACGGAACGACGAAGTGGATACTAATCTATCCCTTTCGACACAAGAACATTTTGATGCCTCCTGTGAGGTGTGAAATCCACGCCTGAAACGGAACATCGAGACGAGACGATTGCCTTTCACATCATAGGCGCTGAAAGATCCAGAAGGGAAGGAGACGGCTGCGTACATCAGACAGAATTAAGTATCTCATACCAACGAGAAGTAAGATCTCATTTCTCTCTCCTTCGTTTTTAAATTCGGTACAATGACCGACAAAATTAAAATACTTATACAAAAGCGGACATCGGTAAAGTCACAAATCACGAGCTTAAATAATATCCTCGACAAAGGTGAATTGGATCATATTGCTGTAAGGTTCCGAATGAATCGTTTAACGGAATTATATCGCGCATTCGAGGATCATAACGACGAATTAGCGGTGTTAGACTCAGATGAAAGACATCAAACTGAATTTACGAATTTGCAGGACCGATATTATTCACTCGCGAGTAGAGTCGAAACCATAACACGCGCGGCCGACGTCGCGGAATCGAGTACCAGTGCGTCGACCGGGGAGAGTCGAAACAACGATGCGACGCTTTCTACATCGGTCAAGAAACGATGGATAAAACTGCCCGATGCGCCGACATTCGATGGCAAATACGAATCGTGGCTGTCGTTCAAAAACACCTTCCACAATATGATAGGGTCGCAAACCGATCTTTCAGAAATTGACAAATTACATTACCTCAAATCCGCATTGACAGGCGAGGCTGCGAGTAAAATACGCATTTTCGAAATAGATGGAATAAATTATTCGAAAGCTTGGGAGTTACTCGAACGTGCATACGAGGTGAAACGCGTTCTGATTTCGCGACATCTGTCGTTGCTCTTTGGCTTGCCGACGTTAGATAGAGAATCGACAACCGGGCTATCTAAACTCGCGGACGATGCACAGCAGCATGTGGCATCATTAAGCGCACTAGGAGTCAGCGTCGGGTCCGAAGTAGTCGTACATACATTAGAAAGTAAACTGCCAAAGAGCGCATTAGAGCGATGGGAAACCAGTCTCGACAGGGATGAATTTCCGAAACTCGAATTTATGTACGAATTTTTGTATAAATCCGCGATCTGCGCGTCGAAACGAGAGAGAGCGAAGGCGACAGAATCTGAAAAGAATAAGATCGAGCCCTTAATTAAGAAGAAACGCGTTTCCGTAGCAAACCAGGCGTTTATGCTGAACGCTTCGCGTAATTGCGTGATATGCAAGAGTAAACGACATCCTTTATATCTATGCGAAAAATTCAAACTTCTCTCCGCACAAAAACGGATCGACGTAGTCAAGAGTGCGAAGCTGTGTTACAATTGCTTGCGGTCTCACAGAGGTAGCGCTTGCAAATTCTCTAGTTGCACGATCTGTCAAAAACGGCACAATACGCTCTTGCACATCGATAATTTTGCCGGGGCGAATAAATCCAACATAACAAATTCAGCGTCGGAAAAATTTCCGGTCCGCGCTGATTGGTCGTGGTGGTGGGAAAGGGGCGACACGTTGACGAGTCGTTACCAACGGTATCCAGTACGTGCGATTATACCGCGATATCAGGCAAGTGCCTTAAGCGTACCGAGTTTCGTTCGGCAAAAGGCGAGGCAAAAGGTGGCATAAAGCAGTGCAAAGATTTCATACATCTGACAAAGCGACAAGCAGGGCGAGTTACGATATCGCTCCCACGCGAAAGGCGGCTCAGGACGTAAATTCGTTCCCAGGCGTTGCCGCAGATAAACGAAAAACAAACATTCTTGATTAGTAAGCGACATACATATCAACTGTACATATCGTTTATGTGTTATAACTTAATAAACTATATATATATATACGGAACGACGAAGTGGATACTAATCTATCCCTTTCGACACAAGAACAAAATGTAACTAAATAAAGTTAAAAAGTTCAGAGTCTAAAATGTAACTAAGTTAAGTTAAAATTATTTAACTTTTCAACTTTTTAACTTAAATTTTAGCTTTTTAACTTGGCACTATCCAACCCTGATTTTCTCATTAAAAAAATATAATATACGAAATAACTAAAATGGAGTTGAATCTTTTTGCATATCTTAAATGCAATAAAAAAATAAAATATACAATTAAAAAGATTTGTTTCAAGTATTTATGAATCCACATTCTATCATCATTTTATTAGGTGATAAACTTAATTCCTCCCGTTTTTTCATCTCCAAAATTGTTTCAAAGGGAAGATGAATGAATACCTTAATCAAAGTAATAAGTAATTTCCCCCATTTTCTATTACTTTTTCCCATCTCTCCGACAATAGGGCAATCCCACGATGGTAGAACGCAGTGTCTTTCGAAGCAATCCATTCACCCAACCATTTTTGGACTTCTTTGTGACTGGAGAAGTATGTGTCCGTAAGTGCGTGTTGCATCGACAGGAAGAAATGGTAATCCGATGGTGCCAAGTCTGGAGAGTACGCTGGATATGGGAGAATTTCCTATTCATATTGTAAAAGTATCTGCTTCATACTTTCCGTGGTCGAGTGTTATGCAATAAAATGACTGCATAGATTGTTGGCTATGGATGGTCTTTTTTGCATCAATTTGTTACTCAATTGACGTAATTGCCGTTGATAGTGATCAGCTGTAGTGATTTTATTTTGGCGCAATAGCTTGTAATACAGCACACCGTCCTGGTCCTACCAAATGCAAAGCAAGGTCTTAAGCCTGCGAATATTCTTTGATGTTGAAGTGGATGGTTGGCTGGGGCTCACCCCTAATTTCCTCCGCTTGGGATTATCAAAATAAATCCATTTGTTATCTCCAGTCACGATGCGCTACAAAAAACTCTTTTTTCTTTGCCTGACAAGCAAAGAAGTCGTGACAGATAAACGATTCAAAATGGCATTTTTGACAACTCGTGTGGTAACCATTTCCTTCCTTATTAATTTTTCCCAAAGTATGCAAGCGTTTTGAAACGGCCATTCGAGTAACATTTAACGCAATCGACAACTCTAAAACTGTTTGACCTGGATTCTCATCGAGCAATTCTTGCAGCTCGACATCTTAAAATTTTTTCGGCGGTCCAAGACGTTCTTTATCTCTCACGTCAAAATCACGTTTCGTAAGCGTTCAAACCAAATTCTACAAGTTGTTTCCGATGGAGTCTCATCACCATACACTTTGGATAATAAGCGATGCGCTTCAACTGCGGTTTTCTTGAGGTCGAAGTAGTGAAGAAGCAAATTTCGGAAAAACAGCTCGGTAAAATCGCGGGTCATTTTCAATCAATTGGAAAATCTCTTTAACGTCGAGAAATTTAACCTGTAAGCTGTGAGGACCTGCGGAATGGCTTAGGCCGGAATCAAACTATGCATTGAAGATTGAGATTGAAGATTAAAGATTGAAATGTCACCAATGAGAACAAAGAAATTCTGGCTCCTTTTGTCCTGATTGGTTAAACTTCACTCTTTCAATATTCAATCACATTCTTCAATGCGTAGTCTGATTCCGGCCTTATAGCGTTTTCGGCTCGATCGGGTTTGCACCAACCTGGGTTAAATTAATCTTTCCTATTGGTTGACGTCACCCGCTCTACCAATAGGAGAGCACAAAACGCCATTA
>NW_017299530.1:200012-209142 GCF_001594075.2 Trachymyrmex cornetzi
CACTCCCAGTGATGCACATTTGGTTCACGGCATCACGGAAACCCCACCACTTTTACCCCCACCAAGCAGACAGCTACTGGCACCTAGAGTCCTAGATTTATCAAAGAGGCGCAACCGGCTTAAGTCAGTATGACAAAGGTGCTAAGGAGAGTACTAAACATGGCCTACATGATATAAAACTGTCTTTAAACTATGTCAAACAAGATAAGACATGCAGGATAATGTGAGATAGAATGTATAGAATAAAATGAAATAGAAATATGTCACTAGTGCTATAAATGGCTGCCAAGTCACGCAATTGGTCAGATTGCTACAGCGAATCAGAATGCATATCACCGGTTGCGCTTCTTTAATAAATCTAGGACTCTAAGGGTGCCGTCACATGCGGCGTAACCTGCGTAAGCGTAACCTGCGTATTCTAGTATTTACTAGAATACTTTATTTTTTATTTATTAGAATACGCTATTCTGAAAGCCCGCATTCACATTGAGCGTATTTCGCGGAAGATTAGAGAAATGCGGAACTAATGCAACCAATTGCTGATTAGAATTTCTGTTGTACACTCTAACAGAAATGCTAAATGAATTTACGATTGGTTTTCGTAACCTACGCATCTCGAAAAGTACGCCTCATGGGGAACCGGTACCTTTCCATCGCGTATATGTGAGAGGATGATCGAACAAATTATTAAAATCGGAAAATTTTGTAAAACCACTCTTAGGGCCTGCGCACAATAGAGGAATAAGAATTAGATATTAAGATTTCAACCTATCAGAAACCATATATTCCGATGTAATCAGTTTCTGATAGGTTGAAATTTTAATATCTAATTCCTCTTCCTCTATTGTGCTCAGGCCCTTCGGCTTATTCGACGCGTTTTTGCATGAAACGAAAGAATCTGGCAAAAAAAACGTCGTTCTGCCTTGTGATCTGAGATATTAAGCGTTAAAGTTGATGACTATTGAGGTTAGAAAATCTGTCAGAGAGGCAAAATGAGGTCTATAATTGTACTGTTCTACATGGGTTTCGACTTTTCACGCGATGCAAAGGGGCGCACGACTTTTATAATTGTACTTACAAAATCGAAACCCTTGTGCATTTTTTCAAACAGAATAAGCTAAAATGAGCCAGAAGTTAGATTCGACGCATAGTGGTTCTATCATGTTTCGGCGTAACAACAAAATAGTGTAAAAAGCATAAAGTAACTAGACAGAAACTGATGTTCAAGTGAAATGATATGATTGGTCGGCGCAAGTTACACTTACGCAAGTTACGCTGCATGTGACGGCACCCTAATTCCTACTAGAGAGACGCTATGAAGCTGGTTCTACATTAATCGCAGCGCAGCGTCGCAAGTGTGTCGCAAGCGTTGCGGTCCAATCAGAGTCGAACTAGCTCGATATTTATTGGACAGCAACGCTTGCGATGCTGCGATGCGATTAATGTCGAACCAGCTTAAAGCCTTGTGTCCACGATGCTAGAAATCGGTCCGAGATTTCGGACAGAGAAAAAATTAACAAATCACTTTTGAACAATTTGATCACATGACCATTGCGATTGGTCAATTTTTTTTTCATCCGAGGTCTCGGACCGATTTCTAGTATCGTGGACACAAGGCGCACATGTGAAGTCGCGTATTCACCTAGCGAACAAACACCGAACGAACAGCGAACGCGAACGTTCATTGGTTGCGTTCATCAGATGTATACGTCAAAGCGAATGAGAATCGAACATTCGATTCGCGTTCGATTCTGTTCCCTCATGAAGCGGTACATCAAAGGGTAAATTTTCACGAGCTGCTCAAACCGGCTGTTTCAGCGACGAAAAGGATCACGTGATCAAAATGGGCGTTTGATATTCGTCAATTTTTTTAGCAGCTCGTGAAAATTTACCCAAAGACTATTCGTGCGCGATTCGTGCGCGATGTAAACGTGCAAATCACGTGTTCGTTATTTGGCTGTTCGCCTAAATCACCATAACCTTTTCTGTGCTTTTCTGTGTATTAACATTCTGTACAGATAACAAAGTTGAAAACTCTCTTTAAATAAAGTTTATCGTACTGGCTTTTTCGAAAAAGATATCTGTTATAAAATAAAAATATTAATTGTCGCAAGCAATAAGGTTATAGCGAACAATGACCCGAACACCGAATCAAGATCGAATGGGTGTTCAGCCCATGTTCGATGCAATCGGGAAAAATGTACGAACGAACTACGAACATGAACGCTGTTCGTTCGGTGTTCGTTCGCTAGGTGAATACGCGGCTTGATGCGCTTCATTCCATGCGGTTCATGCATGAAACAGAACACACCCAAAATATTGACCGGATTCTTACTTTTAGAAACTCTATTTTTGGATTTGACAACAAATCTCAGGTCGCCTCAGGGATGTCTCGGATCAGTATACCTGTCAAAGAAACCTTTCAATCACAAGCCCTTCTAAGTGCAACTATGTTGGCAAAATCGGTTAACGAGGTTACAGGCTATAAAAAAGAAGAAGAAGAAGAAGAAGAAGAAGCAAAATTGGATAGAAGAATGAAGTCTCAAAAAGATTTTCGCCAATTAATGCTGTATTGCTTCCAGCAAGGCTTTACAGCTTCGCAGACTATGATTGAGCTGTACTCTGTCTTTGGAAAAGCCTGCGTTACTCTCCACACAATTTGGAGGTGGTATCGAAGATTCAGAACTGGTGATTTCAATGTAAAAGATCTTCCTCGCTCTGGCCGACCTCAGGAATTTGATGTAACACTTCTCAAGGACATCATACACAAAAATCCACAAATGACTGTTAAAGAACTCGCCGCCGCTCTGCACAAGTCTGCTTCCACAGTGCAAATCTACTTAAAGAAGCTGGGTAAATAGTAGATAAGAGATCTGTTTTTTATTCCTGCTCTCCATGAACTTAAGAATACTGTGCAACAAGTTCAAGTGAAACAAACATATATTTGTGCAGGAATAAAAAACCGACCTGCTATATTGTGTGCTGAATTTATACAGTAGATTTAAAACAAATTTTCCAAACTACCTAATATATGAAAGAATATTTCTCATCCAGTTTTATATTGAAAATTATCGTTATAATAACTTACGTTTTTCTTTAATTCAATCCTAATATATTTTGATTTTAATATACCTAATTTCTTAGTGCCGCAAGCTGTGCATGTTGAGTTGAATACTTGGAAATCATCGGCCGCAGTTCCTGCAATCGAGTTTCTCCATCTCTGAGTAATTCATTATTCCTTCATTTTAGTTTTCCCTTCATTCTGAAAAGCATATTGAATTCCATGAAGTGAGAGAGAGGTCCGAACTTTGTGAGATAAAAATGTTATTCTCATAAGATTTGTAACAACTTGTGACTGAAATGCTTATAACAAGTTTTATGAGAACAAGTTACGAACTAGACGATTCTGCTTAGAATTGCCTATAAGCTTATCAACTGTCCAATTTTTATTCAAACTGTCTCATCAGGTTTTCAGGAGTCTGTCTAGTCTATTCAGTTAAACTGGACAAGTCAAACTGGACGTTACATATTTAATTCTCAAATATATCCAATTAATAAAATGAAATTTATATCATGAAAGAAAATTTATGAATTTTCAGTTTTCAGTGACTCTTCCCGTTTTAAACATTTTACAGCTTTATTGCTAAAATATTTTTATTAATTAACTAGTAATGTTTTCCTATACTCGTTCAAAAATATATATTTCATTTAAAAAATATTAAACGTTTTTTTATTTTAACGAATGTTACATATTACATATAAAGTTTAATTATGTTGTTCAATAATATATATTTTATATTAAATAAAAGTGATTAATTATTTTATACAACTATTTTTAATTTTTTTTTGCTTTTAATTTTATTTTAAAAATGACGTGAGCAACTTTTTATACAATTGTGTATTTGATCTAGTTTTATGATTATTATCTTCGTCGGTGTTTCTTTCCGGTTGGATTTTGTTTGCAAACAGTATTGCCACATTAAAAAGTCTGAATTATTATCTTAGTAATTTAGACTTTTTAATATGGCAGCCCTTTTTGTTAGCCCTAATTGGGGAGGGGAGGAGTCTGTCGAAGGGAATAGGTGGTATAGTTGGGCGCCATTTGCAATTAACCTTACCAGGTTAGTCTGGTCGTACATATCTCAGTTCGTTTGCCTGTGCATTCAGATCGTAAAATGTCGTGTTGGATACGTGGTTGCCCTACCAAAAGTGGATTAACGAAGAGGAGCCTTTTCACACCTTACTCGGATGAAATGTTCAAGAATTGGAAGGATAGTGGAATTGCTAAAAAAGGCATCAATAAATTTTCCAAAAAAAGTCGCGTCTGCGAGTTACATTTTCAAAAAGATGACGTTATTCGAGTAGATACTTTTAAGATAGAGGGTAGTGAAGATTTTACGGTGCCACGTAAAGTACCGAAGTTGAGAAAAGGTGCTATTCCATCAATTTTTCCACCGGTCAGGCGTTATGATATAAACTCCATTGCCGAGCAGATAAATTATTATCGTATAAACGTCATTAACACGCAGAATCATACAAAACAGCAGACTGGAGAAACGAGCGTAGCTCAGTTAACGAGTACGTTTAATTGTTTCGTTTTCGTTTGCCTATATTTTTTCTTTTTCTTTTAGCTTTTGGTTTTCCTATCTACTATGAAGGGTCACAGTACCATGCGATGATAAATTTGCGCACATTCTCCCCGGGGAGAGTAGAGGACACGCTTCTGTACAGAAATCACAAATAGTATGCCTTCGATATGAAGTTAGTCTTTTCCGTACTAGCATTTAACTTGTAGATTCATAAATAGAACGATGTTCTTGCTCCTTAAACGAAGGAAAAATTCCGCGCGAATGGATCGAACCTGGATTGTTAGTCTGTTAGTCCGCGGAGCGAGCACCTAAGTCACCCGGCGCCTCGTTCAGTTTACCTATCTCATACATACTATCTCACACTCACACCACGACACTGCTTTACAAATGGCGTCCATTCGTGAAAATCCTGTTCCTTTCAGCGAACTCCCTCCTAATTAGAAGTAACGAATCATACATGTTCAATATGTTTTAAAGGCGTATAAAAGAAATGGTTAAATCTCATTAAAATGAATTCCCGATTAAAATCGATAGAATCCCATTTCTTGCTCGCGCGTTATTGAGTTCGGAGCGTGTTCGGAGTAGTTCGGACTCCTCTCTTTATACTGAATTCTTTCTTTGTTGCGTTGTTTTCGTTATCTGATTCCTTCTCTTCCGTTGCATTTGTTTTTTTTTCTCGAATCAATCTCGAGGATTTATTCGAAGATGTGTTGAAAAAAATAAAAATATTAAATTTGTATGAAATTATACGTAATAAGTAATTTTATGTATCCGAAAAAAAATATGGATTCGCATATTTTTTTGTTATATCTGAAAAATTAATTAAGAAAAATTAATTAAAAACTAACAAGAGAGAAAATTTTTTTCTATCAGTCAAGCTGGATCTTAGGGTAACTCCGGTATATACGCCGCGCTGGGATTTACGCCGCGAAAGTCAGAAAAAATAGAAGGAGTAGGGGTAATTTTCTCGCAACTACTCTGTTACATGCCTTTATGTTATATTAGTTTTGAGTTATAATTTCAGCTTCTTACTGTTAATATTAATAAAATTATCGTGAGTTGAATCGATTTGTCACTGTGTGTGTAACAAGTAGCATCATCATAAATTATAATCTACATAAAATGATTATTGTAAGGCGTGTAAAAGACCTAGTGGTACTTATTTCGTGATACATACGTGTAGAGGAATAGTAAAGCATGTTGTATAGTGAAATACAAGTGTTTTGCTTTCGTATTCTTTGTTTAGTTTGTCGAAACCCTTGCATTTTTGCCATATATCCCACCCATTATCTATATATAGCAAAAATGCAAGATTTCAAAAAGTTTATTTTTTAATACGAAAACTAAATATTTCGGATTTCTAATATTTTTTTCGTAGTAGTAGACAGTACAAAGTTTTTACTGATATAGTTCGTTTATTTTAAACATAGTAAATAATACTTAATAAATTAAGTTTTGATAGGTGCGGCGTATATACCGGAGTTACCCTAAGTGTCAATCATTTTAATTGTATATTGAATTGATTTTTCGGCCTTGAAACGCAAACCCGATTGAACTGCAGTAGTAACATCATAAATTAAATTGCCGAATAGTTTAATAATTTGATGGTCATAGACATCTTATAAAAATCTTAATAATGCTGAATAACATATTAAAATTTGTAAATAATCTTGTCACAAAAAATATCTCGGCCAGGATTGACCATTGAAAAATCGTTCTCTGTAACGTCCAGGGAAAAAATATTTTATATATAATTGTGTAAAATTATGTAAAAAATATATAATTTTATGTAATTGTATATAAATGGACATATTTTATATATAATCGTATATAATTATATATAAAATATTTTTTCCCGGGGCCTGTTTTATGAAGAGGAAAAATATATTTTTAGGGTCTTGACTCTCCAGTATTTCTTCAGTATCTTTTGAAACAAATTATCAATAACCGTTTAAATATCATAAATTTTCATCGCATAATATTTATTTGACGATATTATGCTTTAAGATATTTTATACTCCGATTACTCTGCTTAAAAATTCTCATTAAAATCGATTGAAAAATTTTTTATGGGTTTGAATCTGAAATGCGCAACAACAATCTCCGATTGATTCCCTTCCTAGAAAATCAAGGAGAATCAATTGGTAAATTCCTACAACAATGTAATAGGTTCAAATCAGATTATCCATGTTACAATTTCAATAAGATTTAATAGATGGTCACGCATACAATCCATTTAAAAGATCTTAATATGAAAATCACTTTTAAAGTTTAATGAGATTTTATTGGGATTTACACAATACACACACACACACACACACACGCTTAGACGAATTTTATTGGTTTTAATAGGATATGCGTTTAATGAGCTTGAATGAGAGATGCGCGTTTGTCAAAAGCAATAGGATCTATTCGGTTTTTTATTCAATACGCGTTCAATGGAATCGAATAGGAAAGCCGCGCAATGACGAAACGTAATGGGATTCTATCGGTTTTCATATGGCACCCTAACGGGTTTTAATCGGAAATACGCATTTTAATAAGATTCTATCAGTTTTAATTGAGAATTCATTTCAATCAGAGATTTAATCATTTCTTTTAAACGCGTTTATAGATTTTTATCACGAATGTGCTTTCATGGCATTCTAATCGGTTCTAATCGGAAATACGTTTTCACAGTTTTTAATGGCATTCTGTTGGTTTTTATATGATACATGTTTAATGGGTTTTAATTGAAAAGGCATTTTAATGGGATTCTATCGATTTTAATCGGGAATTCATTTTCATTGTTTTCAATGAGATTTAATCATTTCTTTTATACGCCTTTAAAATCTATTGAACATGTATAAAAATCACTATAAAAATCGATAGTATCTTATTACATTCGGTCGAAGCAATTTTTTCAGATTAAAATTTCCACTGAACACCACTCGTGTAAAATCTGATGCGATCTTATTGAACTTCATCACGTAAATCTTCTGTTTAAATCCCATTGAATATGTATAGTAGGATGATCGATTAAATCCCATTTAATTCTGAAAGTTGCAATTATCTTATTACATCTAATTGATATGACCAATACTTCTAATGGGCAAAAATCTATCAATTCTTATAGAAGATAGAAATCCTACTGAATTTTATTAATTTTTAATCGGATGAATTTATGTTTCTCATTGAAGCGATTCATTCCCATTACATTTCTATCGAACTTATGGACGTCCCCCGACTACAGTTGTGCTCAACCTAATGAGCACATTAATGCTCACCATTATGAAAATTTTTATGAAAATTTATTTCACTTTTATATAGTATAAGATATTCCATAAATCTTAATGTGTTTACAAGTTTTTTTATACGATATAAAATGCCTCCCGCCGTCACTACTGCCGCCGATCAAAAAAAATAGCGACTTTGCTTACTTTGCTACTTACTTTGCTCAATGATTTCTTAAAAACGAATACCGGAAACCATATTCAGACAAACATATTATCCCTTATGATATCAAGTTTTATGTCTCAATGTTTCAAAAAATTGTTAAGAAAAACTTTTTTACAGTGAATAAAAAGACCACTTTTGAATAAGCTTTAGATAGGGATCCTATGTATATATATGGTATATATATGGTATATATATATATATACCATGGTGTATATATATATATATATATATATATATATAATATATATATATATATATATATATTGATTTCTATTGATTTCAATGGGAATTTTTAAGTAGGGTATGCAACTCAACAACAGACTCAAACATATCTCTAAATATATCGTTATGTAAAATCTAAACATAAAAAAACAAAGTATTTTATATACTTATAATATTAAATCATAAATAAATTTAAGAAAAAAAAGAAAACCTCCGTATCATGTAGTAAGTAAGAAGAATTATAGATCATGGCAACGTCGCATTTTTGGAACAGATGACATATTACTCATCTTTCAGCACTTTCGTATTTCTTTATTTTTAATAATAAAAATGAATATATTCGATTCCAATTATACACAAATAATAGATAAAGGATGGAAGAAAAAGATCAGTATGTAAAGTTATATTAAATTGAACAAATAATTATTTAAAAATCTAATTTCGCTTAAGTGTGGCATATTTCCCCGACTTACCCCGGATTTACAATAAATGTTTTAAGCCTGAAGCCATAAGAAATGGGCGAATCACAGTCGCTTATTCTTCTCGGATTCGACTGTAATTGGTCAATTTCTTAAGGCTTAAAGCTTAAAATATCTATTGTATTAGGTGTTAAACTTAATTCCTATCGCTCGTTACTAGAGGGCTCTGCCTCCAACGCTGACGAGTTTCGACGATGAAGTCACATGTCTTTTGTAGTTTAGACATCGCTGAAAGTGATTGAACCCTCACAGGTTAGATTTCTCGGAAATCTAACCAAAGAGATTTTCCAATCGATTTAAAATGAATCGCGATAAGCTGTTTTTCCGACATAAGCTTCTTCACTACTTCGACCTCAAGAAAACCGCAGCTGAAGCGTATCGCTTATTAGCCGAAGTATATGG
>NW_017299530.1:209377-209882 GCF_001594075.2 Trachymyrmex cornetzi
TAAGGAAGGGATATGGCTACCACAGTTGTCAGAAAGTGCCATTTCAAATCGTTTGACTATTGTGACTTCTTTGCTTGCCAGGCAAAGAAAAAAGAGTTTTTTGTGGCGCATCGTGACTGGCGATGAAACATGGATTTATTTTGGTAATCCCAAGCGGAAAAAATCATGGATGGACCCCGGCCAATCATCCGCTTCAACGCCGAAGAGGAATATTCACGGGCATAAGACCTTGCTGTGCGTTTGGTGGGACCAGAAAGGTGTGCTATATTACGAACTCTTGGGTCCAAATGAAACCGTTACAGCTGATCGCTACCAACAGCAATTATACCGGTTGAGTGACGTATTGATGCAAAAAAGACCATCCGTAGTCAACAATCGATGCAAAGTCATTTTGTTGCATGATAACGCTCGACCGCATGTCGCGAAAAACGTGAAGCAGACACTTCGAGAGCTTGAATGGGAAGTTCTGCCGCACCCAGCGTACTCTCCAGACTTGGCACCGTCG
>NW_017299530.1:210019-216633 GCF_001594075.2 Trachymyrmex cornetzi
CTGTTGCCAGAGAAATGGGAAAAAGTAGTAAAAAATGGAGGAAATTACTTTGATAAAGGTATTCATTCATCTTCCCTTCGAAACAAATCGATTTTCGAGACGAAAAAACGATAGGAATTAAGTTTAATACCTAATAGATTCGGGGTAATAACAAGTAAAAATGAAAGACTTGCGTGAAGACGAAACAATCCTGTGACGTCATATAAACAAATCTACTAATAGTGTAACGTTTTCTTTTGTTCGAATTTTCACAAAATTTTCAACTTTATTAATAAATAAATATAAATAAATATAAATTAAACTATTTCATTGTTATGGATAGTTCATAACGCTTATATTAATACTTTGATAAATCAATCGAATTTAGCAATTTCGAAATTTACTTGAAGACCGAATTTCTCTCATTTTATTAAGTTCAATTTATACTACAAACCATTTCTCAAATTTAATTTTCTTCGAGAGACTAGCTAAAGATGCACTAAAAAAAACTTAGAGTATCAGTACTGCACGACTCTCTGAATTAATTTCCTTATTTCCTTTCTTTTTCCCAATGATATTATTTTTGTATTTTAATTTTTCGATTTTAGCTTCAATCTTTCCTAATTCGTTCATTCTCTTAATTTACTTATCCTTGCGATATGTAAGGATATATAAGATGAGTAAAAAATCCCGGAACGTTGAAATATCTCGAAAACAAAGCATTTTCGGGAAAAATAATTCAGACAAAAGTTGTAAAGTTTAAAAAGATCTATTTACTGGTCACATTTGTTTGATATTGGCTGGCATCGCCAAGATTACATCGATTTTTTTAAATAGGATTCCGGTGAAAATTTTTCTCATAATTTTTATATGAATTGGAACATTTTTCAGAAATACTCAGAAATATTTACATCTTCTCTCAGAATTTTTCATATAAGTGAATTCTGAAATATTTTGAAATATCTCATCCTATATATAGTTTTTTTTTAATAATTTTTAATTTTATAATATTTCATCAAAAATTATACTTACAAAAAATCTTAGAAATCTTACAATATTTTATAATTAACATATATGAAAAATTCTGAGAAAAGATGTAGATTTTCTGAGAAATGTTCCAATTCGTATAAAAAAATGTGAGAAAATTATATAGAAATTCTGAAAAATTTTGAGAGAAATTTTCACCAAGGATACCCTGTTTTTGGTTCCAGGGCTTTTTGGTTCTAATAACTGATGTCAAGAGCTTTTCGAAACACTACAATAAAGTTTATTTTCATTACGTAGAGGAGACTGGAGACCGGAGCTAGTAGATTATAGAGGTAGATAGACTAATCAGGGCTACGTTATTAAAAGGGGGGAAAAAAACACGCGTGACAAGCGTAAATAGTTGTGTTCAGTAGAAAAAGCTGTTTTTGCAACTGTTGTAAAATTCTTTAATATGATTAGTCTTGCCCTTAGTTTCTCACTGGATTTAAATATATTAACCAATTTTATTCAAGAATTTTACAACAGTTGCAAAACTGCTTTTCCTGTTGAACGCAGCTATGTGTCCGAGCACGCAGCACTCAGCAGCTACTGCCACGCCACTCAGTCTGCTGTGATATTTCCGTACGGATGCATTTGTGACAGAAGTTAGGTTACAATTTCAAAAAATCGTAATATGTAAGTAAATGTTTTTATATATTAAAATTTTTGTTTTACGATCACATATAGTTGTCCGAGATATTTGATTTTTGTTTAGATAGTAAGTTTAATAAAGTCCAACAGATTATTTTTGTTTATCTGTTTTTGTTATCGTATACTGTTATTTTTAGAAAATTAACGGATGGGGCTAGTAAGCTAACCTCAGAATGAGGCTATATGACTAATTTAACGACGACTGTTATAATACCTACTTTCTAAATTTCTTGGAGTGAAATTTCATTCTAAAAGAGCGAAAATACAGCACTTTTGAAAAAGAGTGAAAACATTTCACTTTTTGAAAAATAATGGCAGTATTTCACTCCTTTAAAGAAATCTAGCTTAGTGATAAATGTTCAGTTTAGTCCTCTCACGTCCAATCTTGATGAAACTAGGTTCATTTGACGTGTTTTTGCACGAAACGAACAAAAAAGCGTCGCTCTGCCCCGCGAAGCGAAATATTAATTAAAGTTGTTAGGTTAGGAAATCTCATTCACTGCGATCTTTGGTCTGTTTTCTGTTCCTGCACTAGACTGTTCTAGAACTCTCTTTCTCGCTTTAAACAAATATCAAACATATATTTATCTCACTTTAAGTTCCAAAAGTGTACACTAGTTCAGCCAGAAAACAGACCTCTTATTCCAAAAAAGAAGTGAAATGTTTCACTCCTTTTTAATGTGGGATTTCACTCTTTTTCAGGAAGTAAAATATTTTCACTCTTTTCTAAAAATAGCTATATTTTCACTCTCTTAATTTGAGATATCACTCAAAAGAATTTAGACAGTATTTTATTTTTATTTTAAATACACATTACAGATCTTTTTTTTTTTAATATACCTAATGCAATAATTTTTATAATTTAATGAATTTTAATGATAAAAATATGTAATAATTAAATTATACGTATATAGAGTATTATTATAAATATTGTAATGTTAATTTAATTACAGAAAATCATGAGGACATACAAGAGAAAGACAAATAAGGGAAATATTCCAAAGAGCATTATAGAATTTGCGTGTAAAGAAGTAATTTTAGACAAAAAAAGTGTTCGTTCATCAGCAGCAAAATATAATATCTCATTTAAAACCTTACACCGATATGTTAATAAATTAAAAGCTGCAGGAAAAGATATTAGTCAAGTATCGAATATTCAATTTACTCATGTAGGTTACGGCAAAAGTCATCAAATTTTTAATGATACAGAAGAAATCGCTTTAGTGGAATATATTAAAAGAATAGCAGATATTTATTATGATATAACACCCAAAGAAGTAAGGAAATTGGCTTATCAATTTGCAATAAAAAACGGAAGTAAAATACGAGATTCTTGGAATGAAAATAAAATGGCAGGTGAAGATTGGTACAGAGGTTTCCTTAAACGCAATAACAGTTTACCAATAAGATTAAAAGCTACAAGTCTCTCTAGAGCGACGTCATTTAGCAAACATAATGTTAATTTATTCTTCACAAATTTGAAAACAGTCTATAATTCTCTAAGAGTGAAGCCATGTGATATCTGGAATATGGATGAGATTGGGATTAGTACTGTTCACACTCCTGATCGTGTAATTGCACGTCGTGAGATGAAACAACTAGGAAAGATAATTTCAACTGAAAGAGAGACTCTCGTTACCATGGCAGTTACAGTCTCAGCTATCGGAAATATGGTCCCACCATTTTTTATATTTCCAAGAGCCCATTACAAAGCTCATTTTATACAAGAAGGCCCTCTTGAATCTGCAGGTGATGTCAATCCATTAGGTTGGATGAAAGAAGAACATTTTATAAAATATTGTCAACATTTTGTTCGTCATGTTAGATCATCTAAAGAGATGCCTATTCTTCTTTTACTTGACAACCATGAATCTCACCTTTCTATTGAGGCGCTGGATTATTTGAAAGAGAATGGAATCATAGTTTTATCGTTTCCTTATTATTGCAGTCATAAGTTGCAGCCGCTAGATAGATCTGTATATGAACCTTTGAAAAATTATATCAACACAGCATGTGACAACTGGCTAACTAGTAATCCAAGAAAATCTTTATCTATATATCACATTTCAAAAATAATAAAAACTGCATTACCTCTCGCAACAACTTCAACAAATATTCAAGAAGGTTTCCGCGTTTCAGGAATATCTCCTTTAAATGAAAATATATTTCCTGATATTGAATTCTTAGGATCTAATGTGACCGATAGAGAAAATACTTCTACTATTATCAAAGCTGAGAACAATGAACTTCTTTCTGTCCAGGAAAATGTCGATCTTTCAGCTGTCCAGGAAAATGTCGATTTTTTATCTGTCGAGAAAAATATCAGTCCATCTTCGATATATCAGGATATAAGACATCTGCCAAAAGCGGAATTGTATCAAGAAAAAAAAAGAACTTGTAAACGAACTAATGTAATATATACAGATTTGCTAGAAGAAGATGATCTCATGGAGCAGAAGCTCGATTGTCCAAGAAAAAAAAGTAGAATCAGCAAAAAAGAAACAGAAATCGAACAAAAAAGCAAGACAATAAGAAAAGGAAAAAGTAAGGAAAATCCAAGTAAAAGAAAACATTCTTTGGTTGAAAAAGTCATAAGGCAGAAGAATTTTAATAAAATAAATTCTTCATCCCCTCGAATAAGACAGATAATGAAATGTATTACATTTGCGCAGAAAGTTAGTTATCAATTTCCTCCCTTTCCTATTATTAAAATATTATTAGATAGTTATATATATATGTTTGTATATATATATATATACACACACATACAGGGTGTCTCATAAATGAGGTCGAGGCCGTATTGGGGGCGTAGAATGGGTGAAGTGGAGCAAAAAATCTTATAACATTTTGAGATATCCGCTGTAGTTTTCTAATTAAAAAAGAAACCGTCTAAGCCAATGTGCGGTGAAGCCGCGCCGCGCGAATTTGTAGCACGGCCCATCGCACCTCGCTCCATAGCAAGATTAATTAATTACATCGCTTAACATATCTAATTGTGTTAAAACATATTTAATCGTGTTAAATAACGTGATTTATAACGATAACAAATGTTAAGGAAACGATAAGATTAAGAAATGATAAGGAAAACTTCAGCTAAATTAACATTTTTGAATAGTGTAGGCGCGATACGGCGAAACATAGGATCGCCGTGCCAGGCGGCGAAGCGCTATCCTGCTCCTCGTTCTCCTCAACTCCGCGCGCCAACGACGCGTTGCTATGGAGCGAGGCGCGATGGGCTGTGCTACAAATTCGCGCGGCGCGGCTTCACCGCACATTGGCTTAGACGTTTCCTTTTTTAATTCGAAAACTACAGCGGATATCTCAAAATGTTATAAGACTTTTTTGCTCCACTTGACATATATATAGAGTAACGCTAAATATGGAGTAAAATTTATTTATTTTGTAAGTCTCTTAATTTCATCTGTAAAAATTCGAAACTGAAAAGTGAATTTAGTAGCTCCGCTATTTATGAGGTCTAGTTATAAGGCTTGAAAATGAACTTTATTGTAGTGTTTTAAAAAGCTCTTGACATCTTAGATTCTGAAATCAAAAATAGAGTATCCCAATTTAAAAAATCAATGTGACCTTGATCTGATCTTGGCAACACCACCCAAGGTCATAATATATATATAGATGTGATCAGTAAATAAATCTTTTTAAACTCTACAACTTTTGTCTGAAGCATTTTTCGCAAAAATGCTTTGTTTTCGCGATATTTTACCGGTCCGAGACTTTTCAGTCACCCTATTTAAATTAATTTTCATGTTCTCTTCTTCTCAGTAACGTTATTATTTTTGTCTTGTATAGGTAAGAACAAGATAAATTCTGATAAGGATGTTAAAGCTAAAAGAGATTCGTGTGCTGATGAGACGATGAAAGATGACAGCAGAGTACAGGGATTCAAAAGAGAATTGGAAGCAGATAAGATTCTTGGCTCAGCAGATGACAATGGAAAGCTAATGTACTTGATGCAATGGTAGGTAATACGTTCTAATAGTTACTGCGTTTAATATCATCACATGCCTTGATAAATGAATTGATAAGATGTCTACATGGAATGAGGAAAATCAAAGTTCAAATCCTGGCAGAGATGATATTTTTCGCAATAAATTCTTTATACTTTTTAAAGATGTTAATTCGCATTAGTAATATGAAATTGCATGTCGATATAATTTGTAATATTACGTAGACCAGTCTCAATCTACTAGTATGTGTCAAGACCTATAGGTAATCGATGCACAATTTGCTTAAACTGAAAATTATAAAAATTTACACAAAAATACTAATTAGACACCAAGACTCGTCTTGATTGAATGTAACTCTCTTTACTCATCTGTGTTGATACTATCTATTTCTAATGCCAAATGCATATTTAGGAAGTACAGATAAATAATTCAAGTTAATGCGAATTTAAAAACAGTTGAAGCTGAATGATGAATAAGAATAATCTTGTTTGTGTAGGAAAGGAACAGATGCAGTTGACATGGTGTCTGCCAGTGAAGCCAATGCCAAGTGCCCTCAAATTGTTATCCGATTTTATGAGGAGAGAATAACTTGGAAAAGAGCAAAAGTAAAACTGTAATAGATGAGCTTCCTGAAAAAAGTCAACCTCCACATTTTTTAAGAAATTGACAGGGTTGGGTAGTGCCAAGTTAAAAAGCTAAAAGTTAAGTTAAAAAGTTGAAAAGTTAAATAATTTTAACTTAACTTAGTTATATTTTAGACTCTTAACTTTTTAACTTTATTTAGTTACATTTTATCGATAATTATTAACTTTTTATTTAAATTTTTTGAAATTAAGTCTCAAACTCAAACATATACTTCATTTAGAACATACTCTATATTTTATTTAAAAGTTTTGTTATATATTATTTACATTATATATTGATTTCAATCTAGCAAAAACCGTATATTTTAATGTATCTAGTTTTTGATAGGTTGAAATCTATATATATATA
>NW_017299530.1:216670-228106 GCF_001594075.2 Trachymyrmex cornetzi
TAATTTTTCAATTACTTTTTTTTATTAACTTAACCTTTGATTCAATTAATTTCATTATACATTAACTTGTATCTTAATTAAGCTAAATTTTCAAGGTTGTTAACTTTAACTTAACTTAGTTAAAAGAAAAAATTAACTTACCCAACCCTGAGAATTGACTTTTATTGTGACCTATGTACGCGGTTAAAGTCTCATTACAAATATTTTGAATTTAATTGATCATTAGAAGAAAGAATTTTACTAATGGTTAAAGAAAAAATGCCTGTAGAGGACACATCTTTCTTGTTGTAGTTTTTGTATGTTTTTATATATGCAATTATTTTGCACGAAATATAAATTGGAAACAAAAGATAATTCAAAATTAGTACTTTTTTTTAATAAAAAATTCATACTGAGATGAAAATAGTAATAAACATATTTTCAAAATCTGTATATTGATGTTTTTTTATTTCAAATTTGCATTCATATAATTGGCAAATTTTCAATGGCCGATCTAAAATGGCAGTCAAAGTGACTATCAGGTATGTTTTGATTATTATGAAATATAAATTCTTAATATTCTTAATTCTTTGTATTCTTAATATTCTTAATATTTTAAATAAATTTTTAATATTTTTATGTATAAAATTTTACACATACGTATGTACATATATATAAGCCAGAGTTAATTTTTTTTTCAATTTAGCTGCCATTTTGAGTTCATTATTTTGATTTTTAAACTTTAACTTAAGATTTGTAATCAGCGACCTCAAAAATCTCTTTGTACTAAAATTCAGCTAAATACGTTCAGTAAAAAAATTTGCACAACAAAAAGGATTAATATGGTATTAAAGGCTGCGTTCAGCAGACTCAACAGTTTTGCAACTGTTTTGTGATTCTTCGCTAAGGTAGGACTATTCCTTTAAATCTAAAAGTATAATCCAATCAGCGCGACGAATCATAAAACGGTTGCAAAACTGCTGAGTCTGCTGAACGCAGTCAATGTTACAATAGAAATCATAGCGATCGTAGAATCTTACGTCGAAGAAAATTAACCAATCACAATCGAATATGAAAAGAATAATCGACTATAATTGGTAAATTTTCAAGTCAAGACTCTACGATCGCTGGGCTGCGTTCATGAATTATGCCTAGATAATTCTAGAGTGCATTTTTGCTATAATATACGTAACTTATAGCTTAGAGTTATCTGGGTGTAATTCCTGAACGTAGCCCTATTGTAGACTTAAGACCCTACGACTTCTATTGTAGACTTCACATAACGCATTTGTAATGTCACGTTAACCGTATACTCTATATAATGTATATTGTAAATATTCTTGAAATGTGATTACTCTATTTTATTCTAAACAAAATAAATATGTTCTTTTTTAAATATTGTTTAGTTAATCTTTTTCAATCTCATAATAATCTACTTGCAGTGTGGATAGTATCTCTATACATGTATCTAACCTGTATCTGAGATACATTCAAATTCGAGTATTTGTATCTAGATAAAAAAAAACAACTGATTTTCAGATGTATTTTTCAGATACATTTCCTCAGCATAATCATAATTCCATTTTATGTGTGATTGTTGATTGATTCCATTCTGCAGAAAAAAAGCAGGTTTGCTGCAAAATTCTATAACATGATTGGTCTTTCCCTTCCCAGCAAACGAAAATGGATTGAAATGGATTAGAAATTTTCAATCCATCCGAATCCGTATTTTAAATCCATAAAAATGAATTAGATTCCATATAAAAAATTTTTATAGATGTAAAAGTTTAAATAATTTAAAGTAGTAATTACATGAAATTCTATAGTTGTTATTTTAAAACTTTTATACAAAAAATATACACTAGCTGTACAATAAAGGAAATGTATTAAAATAAGCATAAAAGCAATTGATTTATTAATTAAAAATAAGGAATTTACATACGTAACATTTATTGTACATATTTACGTAGTTCTTTTTATGTTTTTTGTAACTATTAAATAAAGTAGAATTTATAATATATTTTACGCAGAACAACTTTTTTTTAATTCAGTTGAATTAAAACGAAAAATTTCTTATTTATAATTCTAAATAAAATAGCATTCACATGATGCATTTTTAAATGAAACAATGGATTTTCTACTCACAATTTCGAATAGTATTCATGACACATTTTAAGAAAATGAGCTATTAAAAGAAAAACTTTTTTTTATTCAATTGGATTAAAAACCTGCATTTCCAATTCAAAATTTTGAATTTAGCAGTATTCACACAGAAATGGCTGATATCATTTTTAGATTCAACTGGATTGAAAAACTGCATTTTCTATTCAGAATTTTAAATTAAGCAGTATTCACGATGCACACAAAATACTATAATATTATTTTTAGATTGAAAAGCACATAGAAATATACTCCATGCCATTCCTATAAATGAATAAAAATGCATTTAAGATTGAAAAGGAATAGACATTTGTTTCATGCAATTCCTATAAATGAATAAAAATGCATTTAGGATTGAAAAGAATTCATTTTAACATTCATGAATCCGTATGTTTGAAAATCTGAATCCATTTTAATCCATTTCAATCCATTCTCGTTTACTGGGTTAGTTCCTCACTGGATCTAAATGATCTAAATGCAAATCAGTCATATTAAGGAATTTTACAGTTACACAGCTGCTTTTTCTGCTGAATGCAACCAGTAATCTTAGATTGTGGAATTTCTAACACATATATAGTTACGTTGGAAACACATGGCCGGTATTCGCATAGTCAGATCTTATATTCAAGACCGTCTTAAGTACAGTCTTAAGAAGTTACAAACCAATCGGAAGGCCGTATTATATAGCGTTTTAAGATATTATTTAAGACAATCTTAAAATAAGAACGGACTATATGAATACCGTCCTTTTAAACATTTTTAGTTTATAAAGCTATGATGAATAATGATGAATAATATCATCTTATAATTCTTATTCTAAATCGTTTTACGATAATGATAAGTTTTTTCAATTATCTAAATGTATAAAAATAAATGAATATAAATGATCGATTCATTTAATAACTAATACATTTTTTTACACATTACCATTATTACAATAAAATTAATTTAAGAGTACCTGAAATGTATCTGAAGATACTTTCAAAGTATTTGATATCTATACCTATATTTCAGTATGTGTATTTATATCTGTATTTAGATAAATTTTAAGAGTATCTTACCCATCACTGTTTACTTGATGCTATAACGAATATCTAATCTTTTTAACTATTTCCTTCTTTTTAATTTCAAATTTTTTTCATATATAAGAGAATAAAAAAAAGGTATAAATTTTAAATCACAAATTATTCTCCGTAATTTAAGTAATATAATAGAATAATTTGTATCTTAAAACCAAAAATATGCAAGGATAAGCAGACAATTAGATTGAAATTGTCATTTTCTAATTTACCGACATAAAGAAAAACTTTAAAATAAAAAAATAAATGAGACTTGAGCGACAATTTTCTTTCTCGGAATATAGGTATTCTGCATGAAAAAACATAAATTCACAGAATTACAAAAAATCGGAGGGAAGGCGTTGTGACTGAATATTTCTTTTTACAAAATAATCTTACGTAGATCGTGAAACAAATTTAATATTTTATTTGTAAATTATAGGAAGTAACAATTAACAGTATTTATATAGCAATGTATTTTTTCTTGTATGTACAATAAAAAACTCATTTTTAGAAAAATATTTTCAAATAATATCTTGTCGGTGGAAAAGAATATGATAAATCTAAATTAATGTAAAAATGAGATATCTCAATGATAAAATAGCCAATATATATTTTATATCAAATAACATAATAAAATGTACTAAATATGTCGTAGTTAATTCGTTTCTAAATTTTTATTAAACGTACAACTTTATTGATTTGTGTCCAACGGCTTTAAAGTGCACAGTGTGTTGCACTAGTTCTGCCAATGAAAAACTCTATTATCTTATCGCAGCAGCTGTTTAACTGACAACATGTCAGAACATGCTGCAAGTTCTTTTGATTAGAGTAGACAATCGGTGTAAAAGATTCATAATTATTCAATTACTGCAGCGATAAAGGAGATATTTTAAATTTTAACCGGTTTTAACCATTTTCTTATTGTATTATAGCGTTTTTTATTTGTTGATTCGATCCGACTTCGATGTTGTTTTTATATCTGTTCCATAATAATTGGAAATGTAGTTGGGATTGTATAATTGAAAGAATTGACGATATAATTATTTAGAATACAAACTACATCTCCGATTTTGATGAAATTAGGCTCATTCGACGCGTTTTTGCTTGAAACGAAAGAATCTGGCAAAGAAAAGCTTTTCATTTTTCTAGTTGAAGTAAAAAATAAATGAACTTCTAATTCATTCTTCTTAAGGATACCCCATAATTACTTCTTTTAAATATAGTTTAATAAAAACAGTATATTTTCATTATAAAAATAATTTTATTCCTAATATTTATTTAAAAATTTTCAATAATCTTCTCAATATCTTCAATATTATATTTTACTTCTATAAGCTATTTAAATTTTACCCACCTTATACCTTTCCCCACTAATATTTATAATACTTACATTACCATATACACAATTACACTAAAATAAACAAAAATAAATATAAATATATATAATTTATAATAAATATTCCTAACTTGTAATCCTGTAAATTCCTTAATTACTCCCTTTCTTATAAATTCGACCCACCTATTATCTAACGCCCAAAACTTTACACCAATTTCATTAAATGCTTTATAAATTCACCTATATATGTTGACAAAGCAATTAACGCGTTTAGAGATACAGGAATTTTCCCTCAGAATCCCTCTGTTTTTCGAGAAGAAGACTTCACACCAGTCTTATTTACGAAGAGACAATCAGTCAATCATCCTGAAGATAATGGGTTGGTAAGTTTGGAGACACGATAGGTGTAGTAAGCCTTAAGCCGTAAGATATACAGTAATTACAGTCGATTATTCTCTTCATCTAGCTGTGATTAGCCAATGTCTTACAATGTCTTAAAGCTTACTACAGCGATTGTACTCAATGCACCTTTTTATTTATTGAGCTCTTTTTCTGAATTCTAATTCTTTTAATATTTAAAATTTTATAAAAAAAAAAGTGTTGGTGTTTAGAGAAATAAAGTTTATTTTAAAGAGGAAAAAATTAATACATTAAATTATACAAGTAACTAGATTAAGGCTGTAAAAGATACCCAAGGTCGGCCGTTTTTAATAATATCTCATCGGTGACTCTAATTATATTAGTCTTGGAAAGTTCGTTTCAAATTTTGCGCTCTGCGTTGGTAATCAATAAGCACGAATGTTCCAAGAGATTCAGTGTTAGAGTCCCTAAAACTAAGAGACTGCGCAGTAGAAGAAATAATAAGTATTAAGATTTCAATCTATCTCAGAAATCAATTATATATGGAATATATGATTTCTAGTAGGTCAGAAATCTTAATACTTATATTGATTCCTATTTCTATGGCCATATAGATTTACAACCTTGTTTTAAGAGTCCGTAAAGCCGTAAGAAATTAGATGAGCACGTTGGATGGAGAGATGAAGAAACAGAAGGACTTTTGCAAATGATCTTGTATTACTTCCAGCGTGGCTTTACAGACCTTGATTGATATCCTCTATATATGAAGATGCCTCCGTCGCGCTCTACACAATTTAGGGATGGTATGGAAAGTTCAAAGCTGATGATTTCAACATGAAATACTACCTTTACTCTGAGTGGTCTCGAGAGATTGATGAAACACTTCTGAAGGACTTCATGCGAAAAAATCCGCAAATATTATTAAATTCGCCGCCACTTTGCACAAATCCGTTTCCACCGTGCAGAACTATCTGACGAAGCTGGGTAAATAGCTACGGTGACCATATTTTCTTAGAAAAAATAAATGACCTGAAAATTTAGTACTTTATTTCTAAATATTTCCAAACTAGTTTGTGACTGTCAGAAGGCTGCGCACTAATTTCTGAAATTTTGTTGCGCAGTATACCTGAGATAATTCTCAAGTAAAGCATGAGTCGTTATAAATAACATCAAAATAACATCGAAATATCTGCAAATTTGGTTATTAAAAGTCACTTTTCAATTATATTATTAAACAATATAATATAGGGCTAAGAACCAACTCAGGATAATGTGTGAGTAACAATATTATTGTAAGCAATCTAAAAACGTACATATGTACACACATTATCCTGAGTTGGTTCTTAGCCCTATATTATATTGTTTAATTAATTTAATTATTGGAACCGATATTATTCATTGAATTATGTTATTCACGACTAATTTTTATGTCACTTTAGTGCAGTATCGGGCACAATCAATTAATTTATTAGTTAATTGAAATAATCGACTAAAAATTCAAAATATACATATATAATTATGATTAATGTAATCAATTAATAAAATCAATTCTCAAACAATTTTATATGATTAATCATGTTCCAGCTTGACTAAAGTAATTGATTAAAAATGATATATGATCACGACTAATTTAGTCAATTATGGAATCAAATAAAATACAATTAGTTAAAAAAATAGTAATCATCAATTTTCAGTCAGTCTTAAAAAATTATATTCGTAATTTTTACGATTTATAATATTATTATAGAACGTGTTTATCATATTGAAAAGCTTTTCAAATCACTGTTGGTCGATAAATTGTTTTATGTTTTTATGGAAACTAGGAAAGAGATATTAATAAAATATAGTTTTCTCTTATAAATAATTTATCGATTAATTTTATTTAAACTGAATTAAACTGAAACATTATAACACTAATACTAATAAAAAATTAATATATTTTTGGCAATAATATCAAAAGTAATACTATGCATATATCTGTTCTAGTAAGGAAAAATGTTAAATAATTAATTAAGTAGGTTTAATCTGTACTTAATTAAACACAAATGATTAATAAGTAACGATTAATTTTTTAATTTGCAGCAGATAATTTCAATTAATCAATTGAATTAATCACAGTAATGGCTTGTTTTAATCGATTAAAACTACAGATTAAAAATTTAATTGATTAACACCAAGATTTATTTGAAGGCAACTAAAAAATTTTAATTATTTACTGTAATTAAGAATTGATTAAATTTTTCCCAATAACTGCTTTGGTGTTATAGTGATTTTGTCGGTTGTTTCTGTAAACATTTATACTCATTAGTACGACATTTGAGGGGATCACTGTATAAATAAGTCATAAAATGCATCCTTGATTTACATAAAAGATTTGAAACGAATTTTCCAAACAACCTAATATATGGAAGATTTTTCTTGCAATCTTATATTGAAATTTGTCATTCTAATAACATTTTTCTTTAAATGAGCAATCCTATAAATTCGGCCGAAAATTGGATAATATATTAAATTTTTTTCCCTGAGAAATTTCTCGGTCGATTTTTTTAAATTTCCGGGCTCTTTAATATACGGTTTAATACACACATTATCTACGAAGTCTGTTCCAAAAGTACCTCTGCGTATATCTTTGTCCTTGTCATCCTGTCTCTTTCTATTGTGGAAAAGACATTCAATATTTGGGGTGTGGACCTTGGGAAGTACTCTCGGTATTCCCACCAAGCGGCAGTAGCGGCACGACCAAATAGTTGTTCAGTCGGCAACAGTTTGCAGTTGTGTGAGTGTCAGAAGCTTCGACCATTGCATTTCACAATGACTGAGCGGATGCAGCAGAAAGTTTACATTAAATCTTGCCAAAAACTTGGCCATACATGTTCAGCGACGATCGAAATTATGCGCAAAATCTATGGTAACAACACTATGAGTGAAACACAAATAAAATGGTGGTTTAACCGGTTTAGAAGTGGCCGTATCTCAGTGGATAGCCATCGTCGAGTCGGTAGACCATCAACGTCGAGAACAGCGGCGAACATAGAACGTGTGCGAGTTGCAATAAAGGAAAATCGTTGTTTGACTGTGCGACAGTTAGTAGAGCACCTTGGAATTCCAAAAACTACTCTTTCTCGAATTTTGGTTGAAGATCTTGGAATAACTCGCGTGTGCTCAAAAAAATTTATTCCAGAAGTGGTGAAGCAAAATCAAAAGGATTTTGAAAACGAAGTTACCAAAGCCGCCTTGGAATCCAACCAAAAAGATTCTGAGGTGCATAAAAGGGTTATTACAAAGATCTTATATGAAATTTGACGTTGAAGAAATAAAACTGAATGCGAAGTGGGAGCTGTTAGCTATCACAAAAAAATGATTTCCAGAACTATTTACAGAAGTGGGTGGACCGCTGGAAGATTATTGCTCTGAAGAGAGATTACATCGAAAATGACATTGTCATATCATTCCTTAGTAATTCTTTGTCATGATATAGACAGAGGCCTGGGATACTTTTGGGATAAACTTCGTATAGTTTTTTTATTAAAGAAAATTAATTATTTTAAAGAAAATTAAATTATTATTTCTACTGCAATGAAATCCAGTAGAAATATGTATGTTTTATGCCTAAAATCTTCAAATTTGAATTTGATTGAATAATTAGTTTTTGAGATGTACTACCCAACTTTGAAAACGTCGTTTCGAGAAAAAAGCATTTAAAGTTTGCAAAATGATTTTAATGATTCAAAAAAATTTATTATTTCAATTTATATTTATTTGGTTACACAAAGGCCATACAGTGAGCCTTTTATTTGCTTGTACAGCTCTCCTCTCGCATATGCCACCTAATTTATAAGTAGACATCGGATTTTTATGCAGATATCTTTTGCAGACATGCACAAAATATGCAAATTTGCACAAATAACATGCATTTTTAGAATGCTTTTTTAATGAGATTTTCTATTTTTACGTTATTTTCCAATTTGCTTTCTAAAAAAGTATGAAATTGCATAAGAATCTGATGTCTATTCATAAGATTGCCTCTTTATTTTCGATCTTATATAATTTTGATTTTAATGAACTTACATAATTTTGATTTTAATTTCTTAGTGCCATGTTACAAGCTGTGAGCCTCCAGTAGAGTGCTTGGGAACCACCATCCACAGTTCGTGTAACGGAGCTTCTTCGTCTCTAAGTAATTATTCCTTTGCTTTCATTTTCTGTTTACTCTGGCGAACATACCGAGTTCTTTCTCTATCGTATTGTTTTTCTCATTTTATTTCTTCTCTTTGGTTTCTTCTCTTAAATCGAGATCAATCTCAAGGATTTGTTTAGAGATCTTTCGAATAAATGACCAAAAATTTTCGAAAAAATGACTGAAAAGCTAGATGTTAAATTTGTTGTTTTGATTATTTGGACTTAAAAATCTATTATAAATAAATAACTGATTATTGCTGAACAACAATTTCGCGTCAACTACAAATTATAACTTTATTTTTGCTAATTATCGATTGTTATAATAAATTTTAGGTGAAATAATTTTTCTAATTTTCTTTTAAGTTCTATTTATACTACAAATTTAACATTTATCAACTTTAGTTTTTACTATGACTAGCTTAAATTACACTAAAAAAAAACCTTGGAATATATTCCCAATGATATTAATTATTTTGATGTCGTATGTTTTCGATTTTAGTTTCAATCTTTCTTAATTTATTTGTTTTCTTTATTCATATATCTTTGAGATAAGGAAAAATAAGTTAATTCTCATGTTTTCTTCTTTATTCTTAGTAACATCAATTTTTTTTATGTCATATAGACCAGACCGAGATAAATTCTTGTGAGGATATTGAAATTAAAACAGATGTGTATGCTGATGAGACGATGATAGATGAGAGCAGAGTACAAGGATTCGAAAGAGAATTAGAAGCAGATAAGATCCTTGGCTCAGCGAACGACAATGGAAAACTGATGTATTTGATACAATGGTACGTAATATGTCTTACTATCGCGATTAATATCATCATCATGTCTCGAATTGGTAAGATGCCTCCACAGAATGAAGAAAATTCACACATGAACACAAGTTCAGATCCCGGTGATATTTTAAAGAATCCAAGTTAATATGAATAATTTAAAAATGATTGAATGATTGATGAATAAGGATAATTGTTTGCGCAGGAAAGGAACAGATGCAGTTGACATGGTGTCTGCTAGTGAAGCCAATATCAAGTGTCCTCAGATTGTTATCCGATTTTATGAGGACAGAATAACCTGGAAAAGGGCAAAAAATAAAACCGTAGTAGATGAGTTTTCTTGAAAAAGTCAAGTTCTGTATTTTTTTAGCTTTATTGTGATTTGTGGGTGCGGTTAAAATCTCATTATAAATGCCTTAAAGCATTTCATTGAAAATAAAATGTTACTAACTAGCTAATAAAAGAATGTATTAATGCATTTATAGTATCACGTTAACCGTGCTCAGTATAAAAAGTATTTTCGATGTGACTATTTTATTTTAAACACAATATATGTTTCTTTTTAGTATTATTCATTTAATTCCTTTTATTAGGTGTACAAAAAAGTTCTGAGCTTTGGATTTCATACAACCGAAATAACAATTTAAATTTTATATATCTTCCCGCTCTTTTGCGGTTTTAAAGCGTTAACATTTGACCTTCTAAAATGCTTAAAAAATCAGTAGTGTTCACGATGGCAATAACAAAAGAGCATATTCGATTTTCCACCCACTTCGAGTTTCATCTGAAGAAAAATGCTGCTGAAGCCACCGCAATGATTTGTGCTGCATATGGAGAGAACGCTGTAAGTCATGCTACATGTAAAAGATGGTATCAAAAGTTTCGCCAAGGAGATTTCAGTCTTAAAGATGAATCGCGTGCTGTACGCCCTGAAAAGATTGAAACGGACGAATTGCAAGCACTGCTGGATATAAACTCTGCGCAAACTGAAAAGGAGCTTACAGAACAGCTTGGCGTTACGCAGCAAGCCATTTCCGTACGATTACATACGATGGGAAAGGTTCAGAAAGAAGGCAGATGGGTTCCGCATGAATTGTCCGAAGAAAACAAAAATCGACGGCGTGACACTCACTTTGCTTTCAAAGTTCCGGAAAAAAGATTTTCTGCACAAAATCATTACAGGCGATGAAAAGTGGATTCTTTATGATAACCCTAAACGTAGAAAATCATGGGTTGATCCTGGTCAACCTTCGACATCGAATTGGCCTAAGCCCAATATCCACGCCAAGAAGGTTTTGCTCTGTATCTGGTGGGATTGGAAAGGTGTGTTGTACTACGAGTTGTTACAACCGGGTGAAACAATCACGGCAGACCGCTACCAACAACAATTGACCAATTTGAGCGATGCATTAGAAGAAAAGAGGCCATTTACTGGCCAAGGACATCGTAAAGTGATCTTGCTTCATGATAATGCTCGACCACATGTTGCGAAAGCGACTCAGGACCATATCTTTGCATTAGGCTGGGAACTTCTTCCGCACGCGGCGTATAGCCCAGACATGGCGCCTTCCGATTACTACCT
>NW_017299530.1:230003-230549 GCF_001594075.2 Trachymyrmex cornetzi
CACTTAAAATAAGATAGATATATATTTGGCGCTGAAAAGAGAGAAAGCGAAGATGCTGAGTGTAAAAAGTGTAAGCAAGTCGAACAGACTTATTGGCTGCGTTCAGCAGAACACAACAATTTTGCAGCTGTTTTATGATTCTCTGCTGAGATTGGACCATTCCTCTTGATCTAAAAGCATAAACCCAATCAGCGCGAAGAAAACTTCCAACAGTTGCAAAATAAACGTTCTGCTGAACGTAGCCATTGATTGCGTTCAGCGGACAATTAAGGCTGCGGTCCACTTGCTTCTTTCAAATGCTCTTATGCCTAGTTCACACTGGACGCAGCAAGCGGCAAGCGTCGAGCAGCGAGCGCTTGCTGCTTGCTGGTTGGTTCACTTTTAAGGTGCAGATACATGCAGCCGTCAAGCGTCAAGCATCGGAAGCAGCAACCAATCAGCAAGACGATAAGTGCAGTGGCGTAAAAAATATTTTTTACACCACTGCTAGTATCGTCCAGCTGATTGGTTGCTGCTCTGCTGCTTGACGCTTGACGGCTCCCTGTG
>NW_017299530.1:232577-233035 GCF_001594075.2 Trachymyrmex cornetzi
CATCCAATGGGTGCATGCAAAAGCACGACCGCTCACTGAGCGCTCATTGAGCTCTTGCATCTGATTAGCATATTCCATTAGATCTAAAAATATAGATCAGATATATGAGCTCGCTAAGCGCGCTCAGTGAGCGGTGCTTCTGGATGCACTTAATGCATTCAGCAGACACAACAGTTGAGGGAGCGCTTGCTGCGATTGACATATTCTTTTAGATATAAAATTCTGATTGGATGAGCTAAACCCAAACAGAACAATAAGTCACGATAACGTCAAAATGACTTTAAAATGAATCGGAAATGATTAAAAAATGAATTTTAGTTATCATTTTGGAGTCATTTTGACATCATTTTGATATCATAATGACTTGTTGTTCTGCTTGGGAAAGAATACCCCAATAACTTCTAGGCGGTTAGGCCACAAGCGGGTAGGATATGTTACTTTTCTTTTGTTCGGGGCGG
>NW_017299530.1:234974-235578 GCF_001594075.2 Trachymyrmex cornetzi
ACCTGTCAATTTTTATTTTTGATTTTATTGATTTTGTTTCTAATCTTTATATCTGTACAAATAAATACTTTCTATGTAAAAAAATTAATATATATTGCGTGTCCGAAGTTCTGGCATAGCCAATTATCTCATTGGTTTATGAGAAAAATTTTTTAGGCAAAAATTATATGACTTAAGATTTCAAATAAAATCAGCTCTCATTTCAAATCACGATCCTTTCCCATATTTCGAAAAACTAGCGCAATTATTAAATCAAAAGAAACCAGTAGACCCCGCGAACGCGTATATACTCTCAACCGATTAAAGATCAATTTTACGTTTCCAAATTACAAGAACATTCGAAAAGCCGATCCACGTAGATTCGCCTATAAGCTTCATAATCTTTTTGGCACCGGATTTAAAATTATCCTTCCGAAAAACTATCAAATACTTCCCAGTGAACATTATTAACCGCACAACCTAATCTCCGATCCCCGAGTAAATTGCTTAAATGCATTGACTCAAAAACGGAGAAAATCTCAAAAGAATTACGTAACATAAGTAAAACAATTTAGAATAAATGAAGGACTAAGAGCTAGTAATGTAACAAAAAATTTTAATTTAA
>NW_017299531.1:0-692 GCF_001594075.2 Trachymyrmex cornetzi
AATAATTACTAATTAATTATACATTTATTGGAATGTTTATAACCGTATATATCTATTCAATACGTGTAGCATTTATCTTGCCGTAGTACATCAAATTTTTTGTTGGTTTATTGATGTAAATTACAAAATGTAAATTACGAAATCGATGAAACATATAATAACAAAAATTATTGATTTTTTTTTAATTTATTGATTTAATAAGTTTGATAAATATTTAATTTTGAAACCTTTTTAAATTTGGATATTATTTTAAATATCAAAAAGTCATTAATAGTTTTAAGTAACTTATAATTAAAAAATTGATGTTTAGAATTTTTCTTCATATTTATTAGAGAGTATACAAATTTATTAAATAAGTCATAAAGATTGGAGCTTTGACTGAGGTAATGATTAAATATTAACTTCTTGCTTGCTTTTTAACATTTACGTTTTTAACATTACAGAATTATAAGTATATGTTAGTAATCATTTTATTATATGCAAGGCCTCATCGCTGTCTCTCGCATTAGATGGACGCCAGTAATTGCGTGGTTTATATTGATGGAAAGTCGAAATTATTTTCATCGTGGGGAGTTATTCCTCGTCGCTTTTCGTGTAGTCATTCGCGAAGTCTAGTTTGGTGTCGCTTTGGAAATTCTTGTACAGGATCGGAATTAATCCCGGGTTTTCTCGTCTGCAGGTTCTGAAAGTAA
>NW_017299532.1:0-341 GCF_001594075.2 Trachymyrmex cornetzi
TGATTTGCTCACAAAAAAGACTATGCAGTATACTTATCATTTTACAACTGGCACTCATTTGCTGATTGCAACACAATCCATTCTATATACATGATGAGAGTAGTATAATAGGGCTCCAGGCGAAGGTCTACTTTAAAAAAAAATCTAACGCGCCATCAGTGAAACCTCCTGGGTGGTGTGGAAATTCGCTGTACTATTTCACATCTTTATCACTAGGCAATAACAGAAAAAACGGAAATTGTATAGTAATAAATCTGATACACGGAAAGAACGATTTGGCTTTTAATACAAAAATAATTTTATTGGATCATAAAAATAATTTGGTTGAAAAGTCAAAGTGG
>NW_017299533.1:0-294 GCF_001594075.2 Trachymyrmex cornetzi
CGAGCCGTGATCGGCATCATACGTAAGTTTAAAGAATTTCTGAAACACAGATAATTTGCAGTACCAATAGTGTCTTAAATTAATTTATTAACTGAAAAATTAAATAATGATTAACGAGATATGTAGTACTTTTAACCAAAGCTGTAATTAACACAAATTATTTTACGGTATTAAGGAAATGTGCATGTATCTTTAAGGAACATATATAGAATATTCTATCAACCTTTTTACTTAAATATGAATCATTAAAAGGAATAATAAAAATTAAGACATAATGTTGGAATACAAAAGTAC
>NW_017299534.1:0-496 GCF_001594075.2 Trachymyrmex cornetzi
TAATTGGATTAAATCCACTGATAAATTTGTTAAGGAACACCCAGAAGTTTTATTTTCAAAAGCAGACAAAGGAAATGTGACTGTTGCTCTTAATAGGGTTGATTACATTAATAAGATGGAAAATATGCTTTCAGACAAATTAAGGAACCACTTTTCATTCAAAGTGTTTAACGAAACTGTATTACCAAATTCAGACGCTGTAATATGTATTTTTTCCACACACAGACAAGAATCTTTTCTAGGTATCTCCTTAGAAACCGTACTAAGCCTCGAATCATTGTTAAAGGAACAAAAATAAGAAATAGGTTTAATAAATGATTTACAAATTTTTTTATCCTTTTCTTTCAACCAATGAAACTTTTTGTCAATTCTTTTTGTTTGTAGATGAAACCAAGAACTGTTAATATAATCCAAATATTTGAAAAATGCGCAGGATATGGAGATTGGCAATATGTTATAAATTTTTGAGGAAATATCAAAAATATTATTTCTAGTA
>NW_017299535.1:0-1932 GCF_001594075.2 Trachymyrmex cornetzi
ATTTTTATAATAACTTTTATAACGTGTGACTCACTTCTTTATCACTGTAACTATTTATAATTTTCACTATATTTTTTACTTTATTAATTTTCGTTTTTTCTAGTTTTAATAATATTTCGCCGTCACTGCTACTACTAGTAATTCGTTTAATACGACAAATATTTTTTCTGCCATCGTAACCTCTTTGCACTGAAATGCACCGTCAAAAGTCCTCAGTGCATTCGAGTGCGTTCTATGACAGTGAAACTAGCTCAATCGAACATAAAGAGTTTACTACACTGTAGCAGAGTTACCCAATCGAACCTATTTGTATTGACAACTAATCTAGTGCAGTTATGAATCGAACACAAGTGGCAGATGCACCAATAGAGGATAACCTAAATCGAACACGTTAAAACTGAGAGAAGGCTCACTCAGTGCACACTAGTGCATCCAATCGAATTCGCCATTACCTACGGTAACACGAAAGAGAACCACAAAGTCATGGATATAACTGCCGATTCGTGGACATTGGCTACGTAGTTCAATTTTGTAGACATAGAGGCCCTTCAAAATAAATTAAATCGCGGGCATGTCCACTCTCAGGCTTCTTTCTGTTGCTACTATTGTGTTTGCGAACTTATCCAAAAGTCTGCGCTGATTCGTGTAGTTCCATGGAAATACGGCATAAACTTTTCGCGCCTCTACATTCATCAATTGTTTTAAACATTTTCGCGATTTCGCAACAATCACAACGGCTGAAAGTTTCCTTCAATTAAACGATTTTCTAAGGTGATAAACAACAGACTTTATTCAGCAAGTGTATACAAAAAATACATGTTGTGGAAAAGATCGAAGAAATATTTAAATTTTGAAATGTCAAAACATAAAAAGAAGCGAAATTATTTACAAAAATACAGGAAGAAGTAGGAGTTAGACGCATCGTTGAAAGGTAAATAATTTGTTGGTCTTTCACGTTTAATTATGAGAAATTTTAAGGATTTTGTACATTATAATTACATATAATGCATATTAATACCTCCTCCCCCCCTTTGAGTTTGACAAGACCTGGGTACCTATTATGGCAATAATCGGAATGGATTCCGATCGGAAAAATTATTTCGTTTTCTCCAGAAAACAATAGAAATCTAGGGAATAATTGAATAATTTCGATCAGAATCAATTCCGAACATTTCCATAATAGGTATCCAGCCACAGCCGACCTATTTGGATACTATTTCATTTGTGCGTTTTTGTCGAATGATAAATGTGTACAGGACAGTCAGGACAGAGGACAGAGGACAGAAAAGTTGTCCGATCTCTCTGTCTTAAAAAAATTTGTCATACAACAAAAACGCATAAATGAAATATCGGCCTTTCCATGCAGTCTTTATTAAATAGTTAAATTTAATGATAAAATATGTGTTACTGCATTAATATATATAATTATTTCATAAAGCCTTTGTATATAAAATAAGATATATTTCTTAGGGTGATTATGTGCCTCATCGTAATGATCCGTCCAAGGCTTGGTGTAAATATTGCAAGTCTGAAATTATAGCCCATAAAAAGGATTTGTTGATTCACATGAACACGAAAATGCTTTCAAGAGAGACAAGGAAATTAATGTAGCTCCAAAAATTGTAAATTTTTAAAAATTGTCCGTCAATAACGATAGGAAAATTGCCGAATTAAAGCTTGCGGCATTTATCGCGGAACATTGCTCGCTCAATAGTATCGATCATTTAGGAACTCTAGTTAAAAATTTAGATCCTAAGTCAGAATTGTTACAGGATATACAATTGCATCGTACAAAATGCACATCTCTCATGATGAACGTTATAGCTCCGTGTATGCTAGTGGATTTAATTAACGATATCGGTAATTCATATCACCATTTGAGCCAGTTTCACCAACGCCAATTACTTAATTGGCCGTGAAACTGAATACAAA
>NW_017299536.1:0-968 GCF_001594075.2 Trachymyrmex cornetzi
TAAAATACGAATATAAAATAAGGGAACTCCTTTTGCTTACAAATCAATTGCCTACAGCATCGTATGTTTACATCTCATTTGGCTACAGTTTGATTGCTTACATGTATTGTTGTCTACAACTCGATTGCCTATAAACACTTTTGCGCACAAATATAAAATTAAGGTTAGATTAAGTAAGAAAGTAATTTTTATTTTTAAAGCACAGAATTTGTGTTTTAAAACAGAATTTGTTTTAAAAGAGAGAATTCGTGTTTTTAAAGCAGAAAATTTGTATTTTAAAACAAATTTGTGTTTTTAAAGCAGTGAATAGTACTACATGTAGGCAATCAAGCTGTAGGCAATAATACATATAGTCAATCGAGCTGTAGGCAATCGAGCCGTAGGCAATAATACATGCAATCGAGCTGTAGGTAAATAAGATGTAGCCAAACAATGCTGTAGGCAATCGATTTGTAGGCAAACGGGCTCCCATATAAAATACGAAAAACTTAAAAAGTATTGACTATTCAAATAGGTGTTTTTATAGCTTAATTTTAATGATTATTTTTTATATGGGAGTACTTACATTACCCTTGTCTTCTTTATTAAATAAATGCGTTATTGTTTGATTTCCTTGGGCATCATTTTGTTTTATTTTTTCGGGAAAATAATTTCGAAATTGTTTTTCATGTTTGGGTGATAGATGCCGTATAAGGCCAGATGTACCACTGTTAGTCATTTTTATTATTGTATTTTTCCCTTTCTCTGAACATAATTTGCATGTTCCTGTTTCGTTTTGTTTTTTATTCTTTATAATTTCATAAAAATCTTTAACTTTTTTACGAGGGCGTATTTCTGACTCACGGACATCATTTTCACTGTCACTATTCATATCGTTTGTTCTTTTTGAAGACATTGCTTGGTCATTACGCGCTCGAGACATTGACATTCCGAATTCATCGAAGACTAAAGCGAAAAAGCAAAAATAA
>NW_017299537.1:0-806 GCF_001594075.2 Trachymyrmex cornetzi
TGTACAAGAGCACTTCTCATCATAGACATAGTAATAAAGGCAATGTGAAACGAGTCATGTACAAGGGTATGGTAATTGACTCGTCTAATGCAAACAACCTCGTACAATTAGAAAGTGGAAGAATAATTCGCATATCAGACATATCGTACAGCTTTGATGGATCTGTTTCTGTTACGGGTTTTGGAATATCTAAATTAACAAATCTATTTGAATATCCTTGCGATTCTAAAGAAATAGGTGTTTACCAATTAGGCTCAGAGTTAAAAACAATTCAGAATTTCGATATTAATAAAATTAAAAGAAAATGTGTCCTACTCACTGCTGATAAGAAGCAAATTGCAATTTGCTTCATTCTTAAATGTAATTATTATTATCTTGCATCTTAAAAAAATTATATTGGAATTAAAATTAAATTTAAAGTTTCTTAATTTTAAAAAATTTATGTGGATGTTTATTTTTGGACAAAACTATTAAAATTCTTTACATATTTTTTCTCATTATGCAACAAAATTTTACAATTTGGTTTTTTTTGTACAGTTCTATTATTGCCTCTATTATGGATGATACGCAAGATTCGTATCATTTAAAAGAAGATACTACGCATGTAGTAATAGTTTTCCTGGAAGGAAATAAAGGAAAGAAAAATGTCGAGCTTGTTCCACGCTCCTGGTTAATATTAACCAAAAGAAAATGGTTATGTTATTACCCAAATCAATTACATTATAGACATATCGAAAAATGGGTGCAAAAAAACAGAGAACCGGATCGAGAAAATTGGAAACAATATAAAGTGAAGATTTTAAAAG
>NW_017299538.1:0-557 GCF_001594075.2 Trachymyrmex cornetzi
TTGCACATTGTTTACCTAGGTATATATTTACATTAGAATAGCAAAAATCGCGATCTAATTTAGAAGGTTAGGTTAGGTTAAGAGAATGTCCCCGCAAGGGGTGGGGTCGTTTCCGGTGCGATCCGGTATTCCGGGGCGCGTCGGGAGGGATTCCACTACGGGTATAGCGAACCCGCGGTGCCTGAGCTATCGTAATCTCTTCCCTAGCACCACTGGAAGAGACCGAGCGTCCGAGACTGCACCCGACTTCTCGGACGGCGAGCTGGACCTCTATAAAAGTCCCCCTATCCCGTGGCTATGGTGCGCGGCTGCGGGACATATGACCAATGGGTGAATTGGTCAACAGCGACTCAGAAGGAAAACTGAGAACCCGGCATGGGGTAGCTTGTAAAATAACCCCACTATGGGACGGCTAGAACAATGACTTCGATTAATGAACAGTTTACGGCCGCAGGGGGCTTCGGATCCCTCAGCGGTCGGCGGGGTGGGGCTGCATTCCAGGGCCCCCCCTCGTCGTCATCCGACGACTGGAAGAACCTCTCCAGGGCGTGCACCGC
>NW_017299539.1:0-495 GCF_001594075.2 Trachymyrmex cornetzi
TCACAGTCGCAGCGTCTTCTCAGAGAACCTGGTCGCGATAGAACTGCGTAAGCTCGAGATGAAGTTCGACAAACCGATATACGTGGGTATGTGCATCCTCGATATTTCGAAAACATGTTTGTACGAATTTCACCATGAGTACATGGCACCGGTGTTTCGCGAAAAATGCAAAATTATGTATACCGACACAGATAGCCTTATACTATATCACGTAGAGTGTGACGATATCTACGATGTCATGAAACGTGATATAAATAGATTTGACACGAGTGATTACGCAGTTGACAACGCGTACGGTATTCCGCTCACAAATAAATTCCAGGACTTATGAAAGATGAGAACAACGGTGCCATTATGACCGAATTCGGTGGTCTTAGAGCGAAAATGTACGCCTTGCGTGTAGAAGGAATGAAGGATACAAGAAAGGCTAACGGCGTCAAGAGCAACGTTATAGCAAGGTCTATAACGTTCGAGGATTACAAGCAGTGCTTGAAC
>NW_017299540.1:0-204 GCF_001594075.2 Trachymyrmex cornetzi
CCCCGCCGACCATGGCCTTGACGACCGCCGGCAGGAAGAGGTCTTGCCCCACGTGCGCCCTCAGGACACCGCGCTCTTTTGCCCACGCCGGACAGTACTCCAGCGTGTGCTGCGCGGTGCCCCGGGGCGCGTCGCAGTGGTGGCACTGCATCGTCGGTTCCCTCCCTATCCGACACAGGGACTCACCGAAGCACCCATGGCCGG
>NW_017299540.1:660-1163 GCF_001594075.2 Trachymyrmex cornetzi
AATCATTATGTACAACGGATCAGGCAGCAGCCACTCAGATGTAAAGCACCTCTAATTCCTGTAAAACACTAAACTATTAACCCCAATGACAATAATTATATTCTTTTCAATTTTCATATAAATATCATTCTCATATGAATCGACGATAGTAGAATAAGTTAGCTACATACGAAACCATGATTCACCACAGCTGACCTAGAAAATCACGCCATACTAATTATGCCTATAAATAGAAATGACCTACTGTATCAGCTTGCGAACATTACCTTCTTCTTCTTCTTCCTAGTATTTGGCCAGGCAGCCAACCAAGCTGAAACTAGGCCATTGAGGTCTGCTGCGAACATTACCAAATAAGGAGCGAACCTTGCGCCTCCCCACTATTCGACCGATCATCCGATTTTAATATTGCCATATAAGGTCATGAAGACGACCCTTCCAAGACAATAACGCTTATGAGTCACTTCCCATTGTTCGTAACAATATAAAAGCAGCCACCCTCACCG
>NW_017299540.1:2308-2515 GCF_001594075.2 Trachymyrmex cornetzi
CTACGCCCTTTTTTCGGGGTATAAATAGAGGCCCCGCGGAAGCGCAGAGCGTCAGATACAGTTTAAAAGTAACCGAAGTCACGTCGAAAGCTCAGAAAAATTCTAACCGTCGCGGAATCTACGTCAGTAGTGCGCAACGTAAAGAATAGCCGTTGAAAGTGCGTCACGCCGAGTCATAAGAACCATTCACGCCGAGTTCAAATCCAT
>NW_017299541.1:0-435 GCF_001594075.2 Trachymyrmex cornetzi
CGAGGTGACGCGGGCATAAATCCACTGGACGCGGCGTGCCGGGAACACGACATTGTGTATTCTCGGAGCAACGATCTCACCGATAGACACTCGCCGACAAAGCGCTAGGACGCGTCGTCGCGAGAGATTCGGCTCTGAGCGAGAGAGCCTCCGCTGCTGCCATCTGGGCAACGATGAAAGCCAAGACCAAGATTGGTATGGGCATGAAACCGAAGAAGAAGACGACGAGGAAAAAGGCTACGAAAAAACGAATACTTCCGACTGCGAAACGTGGCGGCGCGTTACCGTTTCTACCAATGCTGGGCGCGCTCGGGTCCTTGATCGGCGGAGCGGCCGGCGTGGCGAAAGCGGTGAACGACGCGCAGACGTCAGCTCGAAGAGCTGCAACGTCACGATCGCGCGATGGAACAAGGCCGCGGACTGTATCTCGCTCCG
>NW_017299542.1:0-750 GCF_001594075.2 Trachymyrmex cornetzi
AAACTAATAAATCATAAAATTAGTGATATATTATTAGTTTCTTACTCTTAATTACTTAAATTTGAATAATTACGCGAACTTTATTTTATGTACACCCAATATACATCTATACGGTGTGTCCAGTCCAGACGAATACGCGGCATCGGCAATGGACTGCATCATTCGATTAGTCGAATAACATCCAAAAGTATACCGATACTGACATTAAAATATGCAGTCGATGCGTCCCAGCCGAAATCGCTATTACCGACGAAATACTATATTAAAAACCATTGATCTATTATGGAAGTTCGCATACTTTTATAGCATAATTTTCGTATAATTTTACAGAAATGTAAAATTTCAAATAGGGCAATCTAATAATTTGAAATAGCTTTGAAAAAGAAAAAATTGATAAAAGCATTAGAAACACATAAATTGATAAAACACTAATTTTATTGCATTATCATAATTTATTTCATATATATAAACATTTGATACAGTTTTTAAATTTTATTTGTAGAACTTATTATTAGCAATGGTGTTAATAATAGCTAGATCCTATAGGATATAATATATCAGAGAAAAATGGATGGAGTGATCAAGATTCAAAATTCGGTTTGGCATGGTACTGTTACTCGACTTCGATACATTCAAACATATAAAATAAAACACTGTTTGTAAAAATTATTAAATAAATAAATTCTTATGCTGATGAGTCCAAAACAATTTATTTGATATTTATATATATTTCTCCGTTCGAGAGATTAT
>NW_017299543.1:0-564 GCF_001594075.2 Trachymyrmex cornetzi
GTGTTTCAATTTCCGTATTAAAGAAAACGGTTTCGAATACATCTTGTAAATTAAACCTCCTAATAAAATCTACTCCCAAAATGCAATCATCGCTAATTTTAGCAACTAGCATGGGAATTTCTCCGAAATAATTCCAAAGTCGAACTTTTGCAAATACTTTATGTTCAATTACAACTTTTTCTCCCGTAGGATATTTTAAATTACAATTATTTATTTTGATTTTCAGCTTATTTTGATTAACTAAATTAGCATTCAGAATTGATACATCGGAGCCCGTATCTATCTTAAAAATACACCGTTTGTTATCCAACTCCCCCTCAAAACAAAAATCTTTCAAATGTCGTCCAATCTCATTCCCGCTAAAAGAACGTACATATTCATTAGTAATATTCATCCATCAGAAGAACATTCAAATTTATTATTACTAACTTTTGGGGTTTTCCCCTCACGAGTCGAACTCATCCCGCCGAGTTCGACTATTTCTCGTTTTCCGTCCTGCCTGGACATTCTGAGCGGAAGTGACCTTCTTTCCCACATTCCCAACACTCCTTTGTCCTTTCATTT
>NW_017299544.1:0-685 GCF_001594075.2 Trachymyrmex cornetzi
ACCACCATTGTGGAATAGCAGTCTTCCATATGAAAATCGAGGACCAGCAACAATCAAATTTTTATGGTCGGAGATTGATGAAAAATTAAGTACGTTTTAAATTTTTTATGAAGAACTTTTTATAATGTATAAAATTTTGATTTTTTTACTAAATATACGAAAGCTCTTTATGGTCAAAGTTAGATGTTTGAATTAATATCTTAATATGTATTATATTAAATAAAATCTATGACTACAGGTCGATCTGTAAAGGCATCTGTCCAGCAAGCGAGAGATCCGGGTTCAATTCTCAGCTGAAGTAATATTTTTTTGTAATAAGTTCTTTATAGATTTTAAATTAATTTGAGAGGATTATCAGTAATCTTAGATTGATTGTATTGCAAGTCTGATAGTAATTGGTGTGTGCAGTCATATTTCTAAGATAAAATTTATTTAATCATATTGAGATTTCATTCAAACATCTAACTTTGACCATAATGGACTTTCGTATTTAATTGATTTATTAAAAATAAACGTTTTTAAATCTTACTATTGTTTCATTAAAAATATATATATTTTTTTAAGATTTATATCCTGGTACAGCAAGCTCTAAATGGCGTAATCTACGAGACACTTATGTCCGAAAGTTAAGTGAGCAAAATAAATATGTTCCCAGTGGAAGTGCTGCTGAAGCCAAACCTAAGTC
>NW_017299544.1:742-3163 GCF_001594075.2 Trachymyrmex cornetzi
TCAGTATCATGGCCATATTTTGAGTTAATGGGATTTTTACGATCAACAGTAACACGTCGAAAGTTCGTAAATATTATTATATAATTATCATTACATAACATTATCACATAATTATCAATTTAATTATTTAATATATTTTAATATATTATTTAATATGTTTAAATTTATTTTTAGGACATTTAGTAACATAAAACCACTTATACCTTCTACTAACGGGATAAAGAACAAGGATTATTGTGTTAATGTAAAAGAACCATTAAAAGATCAAAATTCTACATGTGTTACTCCATCAAATTACAGAAGCAATACTTATAAAAAAGATACTTTTTTAGAAAAAAAAAATTCTGCAACATCAAGTTCTACTACAAGTGATACAGAAATTCTAGAATTTTTTCCAAAAAGTTTTGATTCCCAAAATCAAGCTTATTCTAGATCAACAGTACCAAATTATTCATTAAAACGACAAAATATGGAATTAGAGGAAGGAATTATACCCTCAAAAAACGTACAGGGCTTAGGAACTAGCAATATAGATAAAAGAAATATTAATATACCAGGTACGATTATTTTGCATATGAAATTTGGTAATTTTACATTTCATATTTTGTATATTTGAAATATACATACATATATTTGTACACATACATGTGTACATTTAGGGTCTAGCAGGTTGCAACAATTTTTTAAATGGGTTTCAAAATATAGCCTGCTTGCCGAGTAATTGGTACATTTTATGTGTATTTATTAAATACACACTTTTGTGTGTATTTATTTCAAATAATTTAGTAAATATTTATGTATATGTATTTATTGATTCACCAACAGAAAAAAGACGACGTCAGAGTATTAATAAAAAAGAAAATGAGATTCCATTACTTGAACAATCTTTAATATCAGAAATAAAGAAAACAGATGAATCCATGAACAAAATGATATCTGATCCAATAACAGCTTTTTGCAATTATTTGGCAACGCAACTTCGTACATTGTCACAACATAATTTCACAACATGTCAAAGAAGAATACTATCGCTCTTGTTTGAACTTCAAGATAATTATACTCAGTAAGATTATTACAAGTAGCGTTCATTTGACGTTGGAATTCTAGTCATCTTCGGTCGCTGTAGCCATAGAACTACAATTCGAGTCTGCTGAACGCGACCATTGTGATCAAACGGAACATGCTTCCTATTATTACATTTCTATATTACCGATTAAATAAGTAGTAACATTGCATACATACAATATACTGAGCAATATATTTTTTTATTTTTAGTTATTTAAAGTTACGTAAAGTATTCTATATAAAGTAGATTCTTTTTTGTTAAAATATAAGAGAAGTATACTCAGGTTAACGGTCTCGATAAAAGTTTTGTTTTATTTTATAAAAATATATAAATTCTATTTTAAATATTTTATTGGCGCTTAATGTACGAATTTTATTGTATTACTAATTTTGTAAAAAATTACGTGGTTACATATATTTTATCATACATATATAAAAATATACTTAATCCTAAACTACAGCTATAAAAAGTACTAAATTTTAAAGTGGTCTGTTTGAAACATAGAATGCAAGTGAATCTTACGATTAATAAACGAAATTTCATTTTTTTATTTATAATTTAAAAATTTTATAAAGTATAACAGGGGAGACAAGTAGGGGAACAAAAGTAACATGGGTGTATAAGTTATAACATCTACATAAAAAAAATCTTATAATAAATATATTATATATCTTATAATATATCTTATATTAAATATACATTTCTTGCCAAGGTACAGAGCCTTCTTGTACAAAATATTCACAAAATTCATTTCTAATACTTGCTGCTAATTGTGAATGTGTATTACTTCCTATGTTACTAACATTTCTAATGGCTGTATTTTCTTGTATAACATTTCGACATGTATCATCTGCCATATCTCTGTATTGTCGTGTTGATAATAAAAAATTATGCAGACAGACAGTTGCTTTAATTATACTTTCAGTAGTTTTAAGTGATGCGTTAATCGGTTTTCTATAAATTCTCCATATATTAACTAGAAATGAAAATGCATTTTCTGAGATACGTCTTGCTCGGCTTAATCTGTAATTAAATATTCTTCTACTTCTATTTAATTGATTAACAGGATATGGTCTTAGCATATATTCGGTAAGTTGAAATGCAGCATCTCCCACAAGCATGTACGGAATAGGTATATTACGAAAATTTGACAATGGACACGGAGGTGGTAAATCCATCTGCTTATTGTGAAATCGTTGTCCCATATTGGATTCTTTAAAAATTCTTCCATCATTGTGTCGTCCTTGAGCACCAATGTCAACCATTAAAAATTTATATGATGCTGATACTACCGCTAAGAGTACAATGCTGTGTTGGCCCTTAAAATTATAAAATGTCGATCCTGCATGTGGTGG
>NW_017299545.1:0-627 GCF_001594075.2 Trachymyrmex cornetzi
GGATTTAAATGTAAAGGAACAGTGGAACGATCCGGAATTTTGGAAAGTGATGATCCGATATGATCGTTAAGGAAAAAGGAAGGTGCACAACTGGACGCCTTCGAATAAAGTTTAAGAAGCCTCAGCACAATTATTGTTTTTTTTTTCTAGAAGACTGCCTCGCCTGCGGTTTTTGATCTGCAGTTTTTCCGCAGGACGTTGGGCGAATGCCGAGGCAGGGACTTGGGAAAGTCCTTCTTAGGACAAAGGTACTGCAGAAACTCCCTACCCTTGTCCGAAGTAAGAAAAAAGAAGTGCGCAAAGCTCAAGAGAAGAAGCAAGAGGAGCAAACTTCCTAAAGAAGACGAGAGGATGCCCAAAGCGAGTTCTTCCGGAGATTTAGCTGGAGGAACTGAAAAAGGGGTCCTGCTCGAAAGGAAGAAGGCAGCCTCATGCTTGAAGTGATGAGTTCCGGAGAGATCGAAGCTCTAAGAAAAGTCGCTGCAGCAGCACAGCCAGGGAGCGAGAAAATAGTCAGGGAACTCAAAGATCCTTCGGATAAAAGCCGATTTTTTTTATTAAGCTTCAAGGAAGATTCCGATTGTCGGGACGACAATCTATAAGAGGGAGGGCAGTGTTATGCCCGTC
>NW_017299546.1:0-853 GCF_001594075.2 Trachymyrmex cornetzi
AAAAATATTAAATTATTTTAATAACTTTTGCTTAAAAGTCTTATCTATTTTTTATATAATAATTATAATTGTTTAAAGTAATATTTTTCTTCTTACACATATAGGTACATTTTGCTCCAGAGATGTAGGACGAAAAGGCTAAAAAACGAAAATTGAAACCAGATGCAGTTCCAACCATATTTGGATTTTTTCTAAAAAAGAAAAAGCCAGTGGAAACTGAAAATAATACAACACAAGTAGTAACAGATACAATAAATAATAATACAAATTATAATGAATCAGATCATTGTATCGATTCTATTCAATTGGATCAACGTATTAGTGAAATTCAAGAGCAGGAATGTCAGGTTAATATTAAAATAGTAAACTAAGAAGATAATATATGTATTTAAACATGTTTAATATTCAAAAATGAATTTTTTAGGTAATTAATGATGCCACTGGATCTAATGAAAAAGAAGAACAACGAAATAAGAAATTAGAAGAGATTATTCGAAAACAACAACTAAACATAATTCGAATGCGAAAAACAATGAAAAGTTTGAGATTTACTATACATATATTGAAACATAAAGACAATAATGATAAATATAAAAAAGCTTTATATTCAGTTTTTACTGATTGTCAAGTTAAAGCTTTGTTCACTAAAAAACAAAGCGTAGAAGCGTTCAAACATGGTCACATAAGACAATTGAACGTGCTTTGCAATTAAAATTTGTTTGTGGCAATAACGGATATGAAGAACTTATTCGTCAAGGAATTCCACTTCCGAGTCTACGAACATTACGGTGAAAAGTAGAAGATTTTAAGTTCGAACCTGGAATTTCAGAAGAAATGTTTGACTTTTTAAAAA
>NW_017299547.1:0-808 GCF_001594075.2 Trachymyrmex cornetzi
CAGATTTGCATGATTAGTTATACTTATTGTTGATTTAAAAAGTAAGTATATAAAATTATTATAGAGTATTTGATTAATTATGATAAATCTTTAAAAAAAGGGAATAATAGACCAAACAGAGCAGAAAAATAAAAATTCATTTGACAAATTTAAATAGAAAACATGATAAAAATTACTTAAAAAATAAAAAAAAGCCAAAATAATTTATTATACAAATCATAGTAACATTATATATAAACAGCTAAAGGAAAATAATAAATAAAAGTGAATAATATTAGAAAGTATAAGTAATATAATATAAAAACAGCAAAAGGAAAAAAATGACTTTTTTCATAAATTATAAGAAATTTTTCTATAACTTTTTTCAAATAATTCATTTGGGACTAAGGTAAGCAATAAAGGGCTTATAACAAGATAGAATTAAAAAAAGAAAAAGTAGATAACAAACCTACGTATTCAAAATATATAAAATATAAAATCATTATTTGTATAAAGTAACGACAAATGAAAGTTTATAAGAATATGAATTGACAATATGCATATTTAATTTATGTTGTTCTGCAAGAAACAAAAATATATTGCAAAAGTTTTAAATAAGTTTATGAATATATTTACGAATGCCTTAATTATAATTAAAAAAAAAAATTAGGCGCAGAAAAGAACATTTTTCAAAAAAATTTTTTAAAAAATAAGAATAATGTTTAATTTTAGATATGAAAAAAAAGAATTATTAAATTTAACTAAAAAATTAAATTTAACTAAAAAAGTATAACAAAAAGTTTAGTAAGGATAATACTATTGAAAAAAA
>NW_017299548.1:0-591 GCF_001594075.2 Trachymyrmex cornetzi
TCGCGTTCGCTTGGTAGACGGCCGGAGTGCTATAGTATAGCGCGCCGGACGTTACACATATATTAAAATTTACAACTTCCATTAAACTTTTCAACCTTTAACATGGCAGAATTAGTGCCTTGGACTTAAACTCCAACTATAAAGATTTTAACCTTTTATTAAAAATTAATACCTGATTAATTTCTCTTCAAAATTCTAATTCTCCAACTTATGATATAATAGTAATATTCCACGATTCTACAATAATTATTCTAACCTTTATTACTATCCTTATTTTTTTTATCATAATCTCCTCTATTTCCAATAAATTAATTAATCGATTTCTTCTTGAACATCAAACAATTGAAATTATTTGAACAATTAGACCAATATTCATTTTAATTTTTATCGCTATCCCATCTATTACCAAAATTTTATAAATTTTGTATTATAAATTTTGTATTTATAAAAAAATGATTATTAATCTAATCCCATTAGATTAATCCTTAAAAAATATTTAATATTTTAGATTAGATTTCTATAAAATCTAGATTTTATAGAAAAGATTTAATTATAGAGGTATTTTATGTTTATAGAGGGATGAATATATTA
>NW_017299549.1:0-893 GCF_001594075.2 Trachymyrmex cornetzi
TACTTTTTTTTATATTTTACTGATAAATTTTGAGCTGCTTTATACATATAATTGTCAAAATTGTTATCATTTTTTCCGAATAAAATATTATTCATAAACATGCACCATATTTTAATAAATTGTTCTGTAATTATCGTTAATAATATTGTTTTTGAAAGTATGCAATGAAATGTACATGTTGAAAAACATTTATCGTCTAATACTTTAATTAATTTTTTAGAAATTTGAAATTCATGGCAGATATTTTGAAATTCGATTTCAACGACTTCTAAAGCATGTTTAATGCATTGTAATATATATGGACTGTTACAATAATGGCGGCATACTTCACATTGCATTATATTATTGCAATTAATAATATCTATAATTTTGCTTAAATCTATGAATATCTCATTTTGTACAGAAAGAGGTATGTTTTCCTCATTAGTGTTAATTTCGTTTGTTGTTTCAATATTTTGTGATGTTTTAATAAATTCATTTAAATTTATTAAATCCGTAAATGCTAATGTTACTCCTTCATTAGTATCTATACAATTCGATCCAATAGAATGTTTAGAGGTTAAATTAGAAATTAATTTAGTTTTAAATATTCCTTGGAATTGTTCGAGAGTTGGATTAGTGTTCGCGTATGAATTACTTCTAACTTGACTGAAATAATTTTCTATAATATCTTGATTAAGGTATTTTAAAAATTGAAAAATTCAACACCAGCATTTTTTAATATAAACCATATAGCTATTGCAGCTGTAATAGTCCATACCCAATTTAGAAGACATTTAGAAGGATTCCTTCTTGGAATTTGATGAGATTTTTTGTCGACATACCGCATTTTTTTTAATTTCTCGCAAGCTTCTATCCAAAATTCAAGATGTCCACTGGAAGAAGATAATATG
>NW_017299550.1:0-1118 GCF_001594075.2 Trachymyrmex cornetzi
ATGTCGCCAACGTCGGCCCAACGTTCAACGTCGGCTGATAGTCGGCAAACCTTACCTGGGTAGATAATAGAAGTATAAACTGCCCTTTTAGTACATATACTTTCTGTATTATCCCGTTTCATCATGAATATTTAATGTACTGCCCATATTCATAGTCGGACCTTGTACTTAAGGCTTCCTTAAATTTATCTTTAAATGCTCAGTAGCCAATGAAATAATTCGTAGAGTATCTGAAGATAAAATAAGGAAGCCTTAAATATAAGCCCTGACTATGAATACGGGCACATGACTCATGGTACCCCAATTATATATTTAATTATACATTTAATAGAAAACGATAAAAATAAATGTTATTACTTGTAACATAGTAAGATGAGAAAAGATGCGCAAACCTTGCACCTTATCTTCAAACATGTATTTTCCACTACAAAAACAATATTAAAACATTTTTATGGGATTAAAATGTTACTATTGCATCACAAAAACTATTAATGACCGATGCTTTTCGATACAATGGAATTTAATCACTGCCATCTAGATAAGAATTATAGGCAACGAAGTGATAGTCGTTTAGTACCAGTAGTATCAATTTAAACATTATAGATTATGTTAAACAATCGATGACCCATGATACTCTGTGATCCATGGTGCCCCGGTTTCCCCTAGATTTTACGCCAAATATGTATATGTGTATCTCTATCAAGTACTATAAGAATTTACAATAAGAGACTATTGAAAACAGAAAATGAAAACAAGAATAAAAATGCAAAAACAGGATAAAGTATCACTAAAGGAAAATAAAGTTAAAACGGATCCTTTTGCGAGACAGTTATATCTCACTTGCATTATTTGTAACAAATAAGTGAAATTGTGTATAAAGATAAACTTTATGGTATAATTACAAAATTTTAGTTTTCAAAAATTTATCTAAATTTCAGTTTTATTAAACTTTTTCGCAAAACTTAATTTTCATTTAACTTAATGTTTAATTTTGTAAATGAGTTATCTCTAAATTCAAAGATTCAAGATAAATGTAAGATTTAAAGAATCCAGAAATTTAAAATCTCTCCGATCGCTACATATTCTTCATACAGTTAATTCAATAAACAGATAAGTTA
>NW_017299551.1:0-9096 GCF_001594075.2 Trachymyrmex cornetzi
CAGCAGCTCAATACAAAGCGCAAGATAAGCTATACTCCGCGCTCTGTAGACAAGAGCATAAGCTCCGATATGCTGTCCAATGCTGCGGCATGGTTCTCCGATTCCTCCAATCTGGACAATGAAACTTCCGATGTTTTTAAAGATGCCATTTTGACAGGCATTGGTTGTCTTGATATTTCTCTGGACTTTGACAAGGAACCTACCGGCGCGCCTTATGCGCAGCGGATTGACCCGCTTGAAATGCTGTTTGACAGCGAGGCTAAACGGACAAATCTTTCCGATTGCCGGATTATGTTCCGCCAGACAAAACAGACACTTACTGATTTGCGTGATATGTTCCCGGAGTGCGAAGATTGGGAATTTGGCTTTGATGGCGCCGGCGCGATAAATGAAAACAAGACGGGAAATTTGCAGGAGCAGGCGCGCGGCATTTGGCCAAAGGCGGGAGAGCAGGATTTAAGCCGCGTGGACGACCCTGACGAGAAGGCCTTTTGGCTGGTGGAAGTGCGCTGGCTGGACAAAGGCGAAGAATATTATCTGGACGCGGATAGTTGGCAGGTTTTGACGCCGGCTGAATATAAGGCGGCAAAGGCACAAAATCCGACAATCCGCGCTGTCAAGCGCCGGAAAATAGAGACAAGGCGCGCCTTTTTGGGCAATACCGGCTTTTTGGGCGATATTGATTCCCCTATCTGCTCTCCCGGGTCATTTGGCTGGTATCCGCTTACCTGCTATCGTTCTGAAACAGAGCGGGATTATTACGGGCTGATTAAGAATGCGATTGACCCGCAAATGTTCTTCAACCAATACCTTTCCCTAATGAACAAAGTGGCCTTGTCGCAAAGCAAGGGCGGGGTGATAATTGAGGAAGGTGCAGTAAAAGACCCGGAGAAATTTGAGAGGGAGTGGGCGAAAACCGGAAGCATTGCATGGGTGCCAGCAGGCGCGCTGAACAAGATAAAAGACAAGCCTTTGGCCCAGGTTCCGCAAGGTTTTAAGGATATAGCCCAAATATCTGAAAAATCTATTCCTGAAGCAATGGGCATGTCTCCCGAATTTGTGAGCGGAGCTGACAGAGTTCAGGCCAATGTTCTGGAAGAAACAAGAAAGCGGTCAACGCTTAATACGCTGACAGAAATTTACGATAATCTTAGACGCTTTAGATTGGCTCTGGGTGAGGGGATTGCTTATATAATCCAGAATTTTGTGCCAAACGGAATCCTCATTCGGATAAACAATTTCAACGAGGCTCGATATGTTGAGTTTTCCCGTTCGTCTGTGGCTAATCTGAAATACGATGTCATCGTTGACGATGTGCCGAATACGGTAAATGAAAAAGAGCGGGTTTGGAGTGAGGCGCAGAATATAACGCAGCTTGCTGTTCAATATATGCAGACGAGCGCTCCTATCAGCTATCTTAAAAACCTGCTGCAATACGCGCCTTTGCCTGCGGCCTTTGTCAGTGAGGCTGTCAAATCCGTAGATGAGTGGGATAAGAAGCAGGAAGAAAGCCGGCAACAGGCAGAGCAAGCGCAAAGTCAAGCGGCGCAGGCACAAAGCCAGAGTCAAGCGCAAATGGCTGCACAGGCGCAACAGCACGAGAATGAGAAGCTCGCGCTTGAGGCAGAAGAAATCCAGAGCAGAGAAAGGATTGAGGGCATGAAAGCGCAAACCGAGCTTGGAAAAGCGCAAATTTTGGAACAAAGGAGCAATTATTGATATGGCTGAAGAAATTGAAAAAGAAACCCCTTTTGCAGGGAACAGAAACAGAATTGGCAAGCTTCGCCAGGCGCTTATGATTATCGGCCGGACGGGCGATGATAAGCCTATTTTGCCATCAGAACTTTCTGACGCTCTGGGGCCGCTTATGGATATGATTGGCGAGCAAAATGATATGCTGGAATCCCATTCCGAGAAACTGCTTGACCATGATAAGATGTGGGAGACCTACAAACAAAGCCAGCGCCACGATCGCAATATGGCTACATGGTTCCGGGCGCTTGAGGGTTCCGAAAACCGCGATTTGATTATGTCGGCGGCCGCCTATCTGGGCGATAAGGTTTTTAGCTCTTATTCAGACCGAGGCAAAGCCGAGGCGGCTTTGAACAGAATCATGGACGACCTGATTGACCTTTGCACAGAGCATGGAGTAAGCCCGTTATCGGCCGTGATGGAAGCTGCTGAAAGCGCCGGTTTTACGCCGCCTGAAGCAAAACAGGTGGCGGAAGCGGCAAAAAATGATGCTCAAAACCCGGAAAAGGTAGAAGAAAACAGGGCAGAAGAGGATAAGGATAAGCCGCTTGATGAGGGGAGCGGTGAGGAAATTGAGGAGGAAGAGGGCAAGGGCGCAGATGCCAATATTCGTTTCAAAATGACGGATAATGAGAATTTGGACGGTAGCGAGCGGAAGGAACAGGATAATCCTGACGCCATTGCTGTTATCGCCAAAGCCCGGCGCACTCCTGATAATGGCAGGCCGAGCAGTAAAGGCCGCATGAGCGGGGAAGAACTGTCAAGACTGGCGAAAGAAGACCCCCCTAAATACCGGCGTTATATTGAAGGCCGGTAAGCACATATAACATCTTGTTTAACCAAAACTCCGCATTTTGGTGATTAAACATGGCATTAAATCTGAATTCTCCTTATGACATGCAGGCGGTGCGCCGCTGGGCGCCGCAAATGGTGCGGGAACTTACTGATAATTTGAGCTGGAAGCCGTTTATCGGCGGCGTCAATAATCTCATTGCCGAGAAACAGGAACTGGCCCAAGGGCCGGGCGACCGCATTATTGTCGGTCTGACTTATAAAAATGTCGGACAGGGCGTTGTTGGCGATGTGTCCATTATGGATAAGTTGCAAAATATAAGCTACAGCAATGACGAGCTTTACATCAATCAGGTGCAATACGGATTTCAGGCACCCAATCGCGAATGTATTGTGCAAAAACGCGTCTCTTTTGATTATCTTGAGCAGACGCGCCTGAATATGCTGCAACAGCAGGACGACAACTGCACAATCGGCCTAATGAATCAGCTTGCTGGCTACACAGCAAGCACCATCTTTATTGATGGGCGTGAAGAGCAGATAGTCAGTTCAAATTCTGATTATCGCGGCATGAATATTGTGACGCCGCCCACTGCCGGCCGTTTTTTCGGCATTAACGGCAAAGAAACAGAAGCGGATTTAACGCCGACTGACACAATGCGCATTGCGGTGCTGGATAGTCTTCTGGCGCGGGCGCAGCTTTCTAACCCCGTATTTGGGCGGATCAAAGGCTTGCGGCACGGCGTCAGTTATATCTGGTTTATCCACCCGCTCCACGAAAAGCAGATTCGCCAAGATGTTGGCGAGAATGCCTGGACGGAAATCACCAAATACGCCTATATGGGAAAAGGTGATGATATGGACAATCCGATTTACGGCAATATGATTGGCGTTTATCGTGATACAATCCTTGTGCGCAGCCGTTATTGCCCGATGGGCGTCAACGCAGACGGAACGCCGAACCCCAATGTGCGGCGTTCGATGTTTTGCGGCGCTAATGCGGCAATGTATGCCAAGGGCGCAATGACCCGCAATGGTGACGAGGTTGATATTTATCTTGACAGCACTATTGACGGCGGCAATCGCACGGCGATTATCGGCAAGCGCACTTACGGCACCAAAAAGACCACCTTTAATCGCGATGGAACTTTTGCCGATACGCCGTCTCTGCGCCCTGACCATGCTGTCATGGTGGTAAGCTCTTATGCTTCTGAAGAGACGCCAGACAGCAATGATGTCCTGACGCCCTTCACTGTGGATTCTTCCTCTTATGCTGAAGGCACAAAGGCTGTTGCCGCATTTAACGCCCATAAGGCCGCGATTGACAAGCAGGCCGAACAGGCACGGGCTAACCAGAAAAAGGCCAATGCGGCAACGCCGAAAATGGAAAATCTGGCGGCAGAATAAAATATATGGCGGCGTAAATTCCGCCATATCCTTCTTTTTCAAAATATGGAGAAAAATTATGGCAGTTCCTTTCCTGCCGTCTGGACAGACGGCGTATCAGAATTATAGCTCTGAAATTCAGGGCATTCGCCGGGATTTGTCCGAAGGCGCGCCCAAAGTGCAGTGCGGGCATTTGTTGGCCGGAACAGTAATTATTGCGGTCAACAAATTGGGCGGCGTTAAAATAGAAGCTATCAATTCCAAGGGCGAGGACGCCTCTGCGGAAATTGTTGCCGGAACATTTTTAACGGACGATACGCGCATTTATGCCTCTAACCCAAAAGCAGCCGCGGCGGCCGGGATCGTAGAAGGCGGGGCAGAAAATTATAAAATGAAGGCTTCGCTGGCTTTTGCCTCCCAGCCGCCTGTCAGGGAAATTGACTAAAGGCGGCTTCCTCCCCGCCTGCCCCGCCCTTAAATGGGGTGGGGCTTTTTTGTGGAGAATGCCGATGTTTAAAATTGCGGACATAATTGCTATTTGCGACCTTGAGCTGCGCGACACACAAAGCACTTATCATGATGAGCTAAACCAGTGCTGGGAAGAATTCCTGCGCAATCTGCCAAGAGAGAGTTTTTCAATCAATTTGCGGCGCGATATTGAATTTCGCATGGTGAGAGGGAAGGCTACTTATACAGCGGAAACCACGCCGGAAATTGCCGGAATTATAGATATTCACGCAATCAAGGTGGAATATGGCAATGTTTATTATTTCCTTGAGCGTTGCCCGATGAACGCCACAGATATTTTTAACGAAAAGGGAACGCCTTGGGCAATCCCGTTCTGGTATGAATATGTTGATGACCGGTTAAAAATATATCCTGCCGCCGGCGAGGATTACCCCTGCTTTATCACAGCCAGCCTGGGCAACTGGAATGGGGCGGCAAAAGCTGATGTGCAGCTTGATGAGCGTTATAAAACCTTTGCCAAATATTATGTAATGACACTGCTTTACAGCAATTATTTGCGCGATGATGAGGCTGCCGCGCTCATGGAAGGGCGGCTTGCCAATGAGCGGCAAAAGCTGGAAACAGTGCGCTACAAGCAGGTAGCGACAGGGCGGATACAGCCGCGCTGGTAAAAGTGGCGGGGTTATTTTTTCAGGGAAGAAAAGTCCATAAAATAGCGAAGGGAGCGGCGGTTTAACGCGGAGTTTTACGCCGCTCCTGCTTTTTAAGTGAGGAATAATGATTAAACTTGTCCCTTTGATTGATGAACTCTTGCAGGAAAATGCCGCTATGGCACTTGTGGCCAAATCTGCCCAGGCGGATTTGCAGGAATTTTACCGGCGCCTGCCTGATTGCGGCAAGCTGGAAGAAGCGCAGCAGATGATTGCCCGGGGTGAGGCTGTTCTCGCCGCTTTTGTTGATATGGAAACCGGGGCTTACAAAGCAGCTCTGCTTTATGGGCGGGAAGAAGGTGAACCTCTGGGTTTGCGGATTTATGCCTATCTTGGCAGAATTACGGACTACACGGCTTGCGGTGAAGCGGTGGAGCATTATGCAAGGGAAATCGGCATGAAGGCGATAATGACCACAACAAAGCCTTCTTATGCCCTGCAAAACGGCAAGCTTGGCTACACGCTTGAAAGTTATAATTGGCGCAAAAACCTGGAAGAATAGAGGCATAAAATGGCAGATAAAACGAAAACTACACAGAAAACAAATAGTCAGAGCACAGCCACCAGCAATCCGGTGGACTGGGCTATGCCTAATTACAAGCGCGGGGCGGCAGACGCGCTGAACCTTTACAATCAGGGCAAGGGGGGCAATGTCTATCAGGGCCAGCGGGTGGTAGACAGTTTGAGCGACCAGACAAAGGCCGGGCAAAAGCAACTTTCTGATGTAATGAACAGGCTTTCTGGTCAGGTGCCGGAATCATCGACCAATTTGGCCAATCTGGCCAAAGGCAACCCGGTAAATCCGTGGTTTCAGCAAGCCTTGAATAATGCAATGTCCAATGCCGGCAACAGGGCTTCCAATGCGGCATCGGCGCAAGGCATAAGCTCCAGCGCGCAAAACCAGCAACTGGCAACAACATTGGGGCAGACAGCCACACAGGCGCTTTCTGACCAGTATAATAAAGGTGTTGAGCAGCAACTGGCCGCCAATAACCAGATTGATAATCAGAAATTAAATTATGCCCAGAAGCTGGCTGATTTGGCAAATGGCAATATCCATGCCGGCCTGTTGGATACCCAGCTTGAGCAGCAGAAACTGGCAGCGGCGCAGCAGAAGTTTACTGAAGAAGACTTGTCGCCCTGGCAGCGGCTGGGGCTGCTGGCTTCCGGCACCAACAGCTTTGCCGCGCCATATGGCACCAGCACAACAACCGGCACAAGCACAAGCAAGGGAAGTGGCTCATTCAGCCCCGGCCTTGGCACTTATGCCGGGTTCGTCAGTGGAGGCCTGGGCGGCCTGGGGGGGCTTCCCAATGCGCCAAAAAGCGGAGGCTCATTGTAGCTATCAGCCTAAAAAATAAGCCCCGCTTGCGCGGCGGGGCTTATTATGAAGCAGGTTAATGCCGGCATTTTGTAATGGTCTTTAATTGTAAAAGCTGCAACTTAGTGCATTGTCAGCAGAATGAGCTTGTTCAGGAAGGGGTTATCTTCATCGCCATCACCCTTTAAAGAGAAATGCCCCATACTGGTGAATACCAGAATCTGGATAGCCAAATCCTTCACTGTTTCCGGTTTTACCGCCAATATCCTTTCTTCTATAGCCATAAACTGGTTATAGAGCCGGTCATTCTCTGTCTCATCTTCGGCCGGAACTTTGTTTTGCTCTGCATTTTTGAGCTTCCACTGGAAGAACAGCTCTTCAAGAGAGGCATCAGGCCGGGCCGGTGCAGAAGAAGCCGGCTGTGTGTATAATTGTTCGCTAAGCATGGTTCACCCCCTCAATTTACCGCAATCGCGTTTTTGATAATATCGGCCATGCTTGCAGGCCAGCGCAGCTCATCTTCCATTGCCGACTTGTTTGACCTCTCAACGCGGCAAAGCTCTCCGCCAGCGGCAGTGCCCTTTTCTGTCGGCGTATAATAATAGCCGCCTTTCTTTTTCGGTTCTTTAGACTGGTAGCCGTTATTCGTCAGAAAAATATTGACATCTTTTGCGCTCATGCCGATTTTCTCGCCAATAGCGCTTGGCAGAAGCAGTCTTTCTGTCCGCTCTGTTTTGGTATAATGCACATCAGCGGCTTCAATCGGGTCAAAGCCGGTAGTGCTGCGCATTGCATGAGAAACAGCGTGAAGCAATTCCGGGCCTTTATAGCCGCCTGCTTTGAACAGGCTTGTAAAGCTGTTTAAAGCCAGACGCGTTTCCCGCATATGAGAAATGGATTTATCAGATGAAGGGATAACCTTTGCCATTTCCTCAACAAGAAAATAGCGGTCAACCATTTCCCCCTGAACAAGCCACGCCCGGTCATCATTCATCGGCTTGGTAAGTTTCAGATAGCCGCGGCGCGTGAGGATAAGAAGGTCTTTCTTGTTCCCGCCTTTGGTGGAACGAATTTCGTCCGACCAAAAATAATTATATGGAACAGTGTGATAATCTACTTCCGCCTGAAACCGCTCACGATTCTCATTAAAATTGCGCTTAGCCGTGCCTTCTGGCCGCTCGTGCACCTTGTCGATCATGGCAAAAGTGCAAACCGGCTCACCTTTATAGGTGATTCTTTCAATTTCTGTTCCGGCTATTGCAATAATGGCGTGATTTATGCTATGATGAGTATCACTCATGACGCTTTCCTTTCGGGGTTAGTGTTTTTTTGGTTGAAACGGTGTGCAGCGAGTTTTCCAGACATGGCTGCGCACCGTTTTTATTTTGCCGATTGTGCATTCTCTGCCTCCAAAGCTTTAAGAGCCAAAGCCCGCAGAATCTGCGTCCGTGGGCGCACTCTGTTCTCATACCCCCATTTATCCAGCGCATCGCGCTCTTTATCCGTGAAGCAAGCGGTAAAGCGATTTATTAGTCGCTCCTCCTGCTCTTGCAAAAAACTGTCCATTAAAAACTCCTTTTGTTTGATGTCTACTCGCAATCATATACAATAAACTAAAAAACAAATATGACAAGTCGCACCTATTGATTTTATGGGTGCAATTTGCAAATTATGTGTGGAAATTGTGGATAACTTTTTAGATATGAAAAAAGAAGAAAAATACCCAAGCGAATTAGCGGAGAGATTCCAAATAAGATTGCCGGAAGGCATGCGTGAGCGCATAAAAAAATCGGCTGACTTTCATGGCCGCTCCATGAATACCGAGATTGTCCGGGCTTTAGATGAGAAATTCCCTGAAGAACTCACTGTGGAAGAAGTGATAGGAAAAACTTGCCACTTTATCGATAAAATTAAAGAGAACCCAAATGTTCCATATAGAAGAATGCTTGTAGATTCTCTGGAAGAGCTATTGGATAGATTATCAAAAGGAATTGAATTTGACCAATATTGGCCGAAAACTGCTCATTATAACCGTGATGAAGAGGGCATAGATAGAATTTTAAGATGGAAGAAGGCAAAAAAATACGGGATAGAGCAAGCAGATTTAGAAAATGAACTTAAAAAAGGCCTGCTATATTCCTTCAAAAAAGGCGTTACTGAAGGGGCGTTATACCAATTTAAGATAAACAGGCCAAAACAGGCATTAAGAATTCTATTTTTTTCAGATGTTAAATTCGTTGATACACAAGCAGCTTACAAAGCTATTGAGGAAAATTTATATAAATATTACAAAGAGAGGTGGGGAGACTTATCTCTTGCGGATTGATTCAACCAAAGAGAAACCGGCTAAACTTGGCAAATCGCCCAAAACAGAAAATGACGAAGTGCCTTTTTAAGGGAGTAAGGGAATGCAGCGTGTAGAAATATTTGATGGTTTATATTTGGAAAAGTCTATAAATAATTGGCTGGAAAAACAGGAAGAAAAGCCGGGTTTTGAAGTTCTAAACATCAAATACGCCGCAGCATCAGACGGTTCAGAAGATGGTTTTACCGCAGAATATAGCGTTCTGATTCACTATAGAATAGATAATGATGATAATTGAAATTAAGAGAGGGATAAAATGAACAAGTTTATTATGTTGGCCAGTGTGGCAGTGTTGTCGGGGT
>NW_017299551.1:14916-17818 GCF_001594075.2 Trachymyrmex cornetzi
AATAAATCAGCCGAAAATGATATTCGGAACGACATTAAGTCTCTTCTTGGTAATAATGAAGATAATTTCAAAAAATTACCCCACCAGGACGGGCATCGCCCCGATGACACGGGCGCGCCTTTAAATGATTTAGATAGCGATAAATACGACATTCCTGCACCTTCCAATATTTATGATCGGCCGGAACTTTATGGGGTGCGTGACAATAGAATAAATTACAATAATATTCGGCGTATTTTGCAAGGGGTAAAAGGCCAGCCAGATGCTTTGGTTGATATTTACAGGGCATCGCCTGTTGATAATATTTCTCGCGGTGATTGGGTCACCTTGTCTCCGGAATATGCTCAATGGCACAAAGAGAGCAATGGGTCTCCTGATTGGGTGGTATCATCAAAAAAGGTTCCGGCTCGTGATGTTTTGTGGGCTGGAGACGATGTTCTTGAACACGGATATTATCCGTCTAAAGACAGTATTAGACGGGACGTTTCTAGAAAAATATCCAATCTGGACACATTAGGGAAGGAAAATCCAAGCCTACAGCAAAAGGCCTTTGAAGGCTCATTGGCGCATGGCGAACTGGCCAAAGAGCCGAATTATAAAGCTTTTAATGATTGGCTTGATGGTTTTATCGAACAAACAGGCAGGGATTTGCCTGATAGAGAGCCTCGCAATTCTAAAAATGTTCATGAATATATCGAAGAAAAAAAGAGACTTGAAAGGGAATACAAGGCCTCTGAAAAAGAACGCGACCGCCTGATAAGGGCGCTTTCTAAAGAAAATTCCAGAATGAAGAGTCAGCCAGTGGAATGGGAGAATCTCAATATTCCACACAGAGATATTGTTGCTTTGCGGGATTATCTCCGAACGCTTGGCAGGAATAACGCCCCCAAAATCCCCTTTAACGGGAAAGATTATGATTTGGACTTCATTAGCAGCGGTCAAACCCCAAGCTTTTATTTGCGTGATGGCGATGAGGTTATTCGCTTCTCTGACCATTGGACAAACCAACCGGAAGTTCCAGACATAAGAGGCCATGATTGGCGTATCAGCGGAGATCCAGGTAAAGGCTATTCGGCTGGCCGTGGCAGTGTGAAGGAACTCAAAAGGAGTTCAAAAAACTGGCAATAAAAAAGCGGCTCCCGGAGGAACCGCCTTAATTGGAGCTAATCAGAAAAAGATTCCGTAAGGACAAAACTTGCAGAACCTGATTTTAACCCTAATAGCCGTTATAAACCAACGACATCAGAGAAGAGACATTGCCTTCATACCCCCCCCCCAGAGAGAAAAGCAAGAGGTTTTTATGCCCCTTATTTCATTTTCACAATTCGCACCGGACACTGCCCAGCTTAATGCCGACAGTTCCGCCAATATTTTGAATGCTTTCCCCGCCGCCAACGGCTATGCGCCTTGCCCTGTTCTCACGCCTTTATCTCCCCCGCCAGAACCGGTTTTCAGCATTTGGGCCTTTGCCGACGCACATGGCGAGGTTTATATTTTGGCCGGCTCCCAAAACCGGCTCTATCGCTTGGGCAATGATGGCTGGCAAGATGTTTCCCGTGAAGGTGAGCCTTATTATGCTTTTGCTGAATATGGCTGGAGTTTTTGCGCTTTTGGCGATGTGCCGCTGTGCTGTGCGAATGGCACTGCGCCGCAAATTTGGGACAAAAAGCTTCAGCGTTTTCGGGACTTGGAGAATAAATGGCAAAAGCCAAACCCGGAAGATAAAATTGAGATTTTGCCCGTGCCTTATGCCCGGCGCATAGCTGCCAATAATGAATTTGTCTTTCTTTTATCTTCTGACGAAAAGAAAAATCGCATTTACTGGTCTGCTACGCGTAATGCGGAGAGCTGGCAGACGGGGCAGGAGGTGAGCGCTTCAAACGATTTTGATGTAGGCGGGGAAGTTATGGACATCAGCCAAGGAACAAGCCCATTGGCTCTATTGCGCCGGGCTATTTATAAGTTCAACCGCGCCCCCGTGGAAGGTGGTTTTGAAATTGTCAAAATAGCGACTGGAATTGGTTGTTTTTATTATGGATCGAGCGTTGTTTTGAACGATGTTATATATTTTCTGGACGAAAGCGGCTTTATGGCTGCTTCCGAAAATGGCGATATAAAGAATATAGGGGTTGACAGGGTTAATAACTTTATTCGCGACTGGTTAACCCCACGCATTCCGCTCTGTCATATTTCTGCTTTTTCAGATAACAGGAATCAGCGGATTTACTGGGTATTTGACAATATATCCCTTGTCTACGATGTATTGCGCGACCGGTGGACAAAGCTTGACCGGCCGGGAATTGCCGCTTGCACAGTGCCCTGGGAAGCAACAAATCTTGACGCTATTAAAAGCGCTTTAAATCCTGACGGCACAACAATGCCTCTGGACAGCACAATTTACAATTATGAGGCGAATATCCCATGTTATCTTAACGCCAATGGGGAATTGGCGTTGCAAATTGGCGAAAATGATGAAGCCTTGCTTGATAGTAGCTGGCAGGGGGAAACGGGGCAGGCTATGGGGCTTGTCAACAGCTTTCAGCCTATTGTGGATACGCCTGATTTTGATGTGCAGGGGCGCATTATTGGCGATATGACTTATGCACATCAGTCTTTTATTTCTGCTTGGGCCGGGCAGAGCAAAATTGACGGCAATATCCGGTTGATGTTTCGCGGGCGCACGGCGCGCATAGAGCTGCGTTTGCCCCGGAGCAGCAAATGGCGCCGGGCACAAGGCATTGATGTGCATCTCTCCGGCGGTGGTCGGAGATGATATATTTTTTCAGTTTTATTTGGCAGCTAAAATAATCTCCACACGGAGATATTTTATGCCTAATATGTATGATTGGTCGGAAAATCCTTCCAAAAATCAGGTTGCAGAGCCGGGCGTTGATTGGCATGA
>NW_017299552.1:0-10269 GCF_001594075.2 Trachymyrmex cornetzi
TATATATATGTATGTATGTATATGTCCGAAAAAAGGAAAACCAGGTAAGATTCATATTCTAATACATATAAAAAATAAAAGCTCTATCATCTACATACGTTATTGTGAGGTATTTAGGATCGCAAATTGAAAAGCCAATTCTCTAAAAATCGGCCTCTTATAGAATCTAGCAAACGCTTCCGGTGACCTAGTTCAGCCGGTTATATGTCTAATCTCCTCCAAGCTGATGCCTCTACTTGCTGCGAGAGATGTTTAGACATGACGAGTAGAGTAAGCTGAGAAAGTGGTTATGTCCACTCCCGCGGCGCCTAGCTTCGCCGCGGGAGTGGATTTTACTCAACAGCCCATCTCTGAGAAGAGACTGCATTGTGTGGTGGGCGGAAAGAAATGAAGAAGAAATCGCAGTCTTCGCGACGGAGGCTGCGAGTAATCTTGAAATAGTACTTCACCAGAGAGACAACGCTGAGTTCCGGTTTCTCTTTGAAAAGTTTGAACGAGAGTAAAGGCTGAGGTCTTCCTATTCCAGAAGTTTTGAGCCTAGCTGGGATTTTTAGAATCAAGGAGTCTGTTATAAAAACGTTAGATAGCTGTATACCAGAGTCTGCATCCTTTGGACCGTTGTAAGGGCAAGGAGTCCTAACTTTCTTGAAACTAACTCAAGCGAAAGATCGTCGTAAGGATAGAGGATGGCCAGGTGGTCGATTACTGGGTATGTATCCTATTTTACGTGAAACGTATTTATAACGAGGACGTTGTGATTTCAAGACTGCAACTCCTTTGAAGAATCGTCTTACGAGGATGAGAACCCACCTCGTTCATAGATATGAGGGAAATAGCTACGTAATAGGTACGTGTTTAGAGTGGTGTATGAACGTAACTCCGAGAAAGAGGAAGATAGAAACTCTAGGAAAGTATGAATCGATGGATTAAAACAGTTCACCTGATTCTATTTGCAGAACGACTACCACAGTCTAAGAGGTTTGGTGTATTGGGCCATTGTGGCGTCCGAAATCGATGTGAATGCCGAGAGTGTTATCCTTCTTTGTAGGAAGGCCTGCCAGACAATTTCGTGGCTGCCAGTAAAATCCTGCTCTAGGCTGAATGAGTTTCCCTGAAAGGAGAGGATAACATATGTATGTCTGGTTGAAATTAAATCGGTTGGCCGATTACAAGCTGGTTGAATAAAGGGAACCAAGGCTTAGCTGGCCACTAAGATACAACAACCATCTCTTTTGCCTCTGTGATGACCTTCCGTAAAATTTTTAAGATAAGGATAAAGAGGGGGAAAGCATAAAAATAAAAAGCACCCCAATTCAATGAGAAAGCATCAACCGTTTTAGCTAGGGGATCTGGATCCAAAGCGATGGCATTTATTGTTAATCGACGTCGCGAATAAGTCAATATCGAAAGGGCCAAAGTTATTTTCAATCCTTTCAAAATAAACCTGTGCAAGAGCCCACTCCGTTTCGAATGGCACAACACGAGATTCAGAGTTTGCCTCAAACTTTTAAGCTAACGGAATGCAAGAGGCGTAAATGAATATGTCTCGTTTTGCGCACCAGCACCAAATTTCACGAGCGAGCTCTGATAGTATGTGGAATTCGACAGAACCCATGCGATTGATGTATTAAAATACTATAGAGTTATCCACCCTGAAAGGATGTCAAGTGTGAAACATCTTAGCGCGTGAAATACTGCTAAGAGCTCCAAATAGTTCATATGATGTTGTCTCGTCTGTAGACCAAAAATCACGAGTGCGAGCCCCTTCACATACAGCTTCCGAACCCGTCAAGGATGCATCGGAAAACTCTAACTCGAAAATACCTGGTAAGATATAATTTCTTTGCCTCTTGTCCGAAAAAATAAGTTCCATCAATTAAAGGCCTAGCCTAGGGAGACTAAAAGGGACATACGATTCTCAAAGTTGCCATCTGAGAACGCCAGAGCCAGGAACTTCTCCCTCTTCAAAAGTTTGATGTATAGCATGCCATACCTCTAACAGCACAAGACGTCCTCAGGATTATCCTGAATATGTCCCTGGACATTTTATGGACATGCATATCTCCACAGGCCGTCCTGAGGACATTCTTAGGGCATCATCTTCAGGACACTTTCAGGACATCCTTTGAATATCTTCAGGACGTCGTGGGGATAGCCCCAGGACGTCCTTGGGATAGTCTTAGGACGTCCTCGTGGGACTTTCTTAGGACGTCCTTGTCCTTGGGACAGTCTCAGAACGTCTTCAGAACGTCCTTCGGAAAAGACTTCGGTAAAATTTTTTTACATACAAATAATGTATTATATATGTATGTTACAAAACTATAAACAACTTAATATTTACATTAATCTATAGGACATCCCTGTGTTATTAGGGACTGGACAGATGGCTATTAGCGAACCGATAAACCTTGTTAAGGTTCACATTTTGCAGGTAGTCCTGTTTAGCATACTTAAAGTCATCCGGAGAAGACAGTTTCTCCTCTCGGGAGGAATCGAGATTGCAAAATGTTCTGTGTCGAACGTGAAGTTTAAAAATTGTTGAAAGATTCTCGCCGGGGTACGTTCTTTTTCTTGTTAGTGATAAAACCTAAGGGTGTTAATAAATTCAACGTGAGATGAAAACATTCTGTACACATTGTTTAAATATTGGTGCGATAAGAAGGAAATCATCTAGGTATACTACCGAGAAAAGGCCCTTTACTCTAAAGAAGTATAGGACCGGTTTTAGGATCTTTGTAAATATGTACGGGGCTTACGCCAGACCGAAAGCAATACTTTGAATTAAAAGAGCTGACCCTGGAAACGAAATCGTAAGAATCTTCTATCCTTCGGGTAGATAGAAACGAGGAAATAAGCATTCTCCAAATCAATAGAACTATAGAAAATCGTTTGAAGAGAGAAGATGAATGACTGTCTTCCAATTTGTCAATTTGAAATGTGAAGCAATAATATATCGATTTAAGTTTTTAAATTAAGAATAAATCTCCATTCTCCTGACAATTTTTTAATAACGAAAAATGTGTACAAAAATTGGCCCTCACACTCTGCTACCCTCTCGACTGCATCCTTACGCAAAAGGCAAGCAATATTTTGAGAACAAATCTGCTCATCTCGCTTGGATAGATGAGTCTAAGGTTCTTTGAGTTGAAGGGGTGATTGTTGTATGAATGGGAGCTTGTACCACGCGATGATCTGTAGTATTGATTAGTTCGAGAATTCCTTCCATCGTGGCAAGAAAGCAGATAACCTGCCGGTCCTGCTTACCTCGATCTCCTCTACCTGTCGCCTTCTCGAACGAGATATGTGACGATATATTGAACGGTGATTGTCGCTCGTTGCTCCTGTCCTCTTTGTCGCCTTGAGTTCCTCACAGGGGCGCGGGCGTTTCCTGATCTGGCGGAGGTTACCTGTACCGGTTGTTTGACTGATTGTTGAATCCTTCTAGAAATTATTAAGGGTGTTTTGACGATGTCTTTGGATGACTTTTCCATTGCTGTTCCCTTCTTTATTTGATCTTCGAAGGAGACACCGAATAAGAGATCGTCCACTGGAATGGCTTCGGCTGTTTTTGGCCGTCAGATTTAGAGTAGATGTAATCTGGGACCTTCTAGTTAATGAGAGATGATAAAAAAGGTTAGAATCTTTGCGCCATTGTTAACCTTTGCGACTCCTAGCTGAACCTCTGGGATTAGGAATTCCTGTATAGTCGGCCGGAAAATATCTGAGATAGCCTCGCCCAGTGCACATAATGCCATGCCGACTTGATCTTGATTTTTGGCGGCGTACTCTCTTGGTCTCGAAGTTGCTTTTTAAAGCTACCTTACATTCCTGGTTCAGTATGGGAGACCTCAGAAATGCCAACGCCTCCGGAGGAGAATACATCTTTAGTAAAGATTCATATTGGTCTGCTGAGTTGTGTTGAATTTTGCTACTCAAAATCAATTCAGCACAACTCGCAAAATTCGATTATCTCATACCGTTCGTAAGTTACACGAATTTGAAGTTTTTCATTCCTAAAAATTCCTAACGATTGATTCATAACTTTGACGATACTGCGAAATCTGTTGGTCTGAGGAAGTTTTGCCATTAGGAAAAGTTGTCGTATTACTGTAGCACAATCTAGCACAACTAAAAGAAAATCTAAAATGCCGAATTTTTTATTTGTCCTCACCCTGTTTTCAAAATTTTTTAACGAGCCTTAAGCAATTTCAACTTTTTATGCACGTTCTTTGTAGATTTTGAGTAGCACAATTCAGCACAATTCGCAGAATTCGATTATCTCACACTGTTCGCAAGTTTTTCACGAGTTTAAAGTTTTTTATTCCTAAATATTAGTAAGGCTAGCAAATTTTTTTTTAACGCTTCATATGAGCTGTGGTTGCGGCACAATTTGGCACAAACGTAGCACAACATAATGCAATCGAGAAAATTACAAAATTCGAAAAGCGCGGGGCCAACAAAAAAAAATTTTTTTTTTTAAATACTTCATGTTATTGAGCTATGGTTTGCGGCATAAATCGGCACAAACCTAGCACAACACAGCGCAATTAAGAAAATTACGAAATTCGAAAAGTGCGGGTCTAGCACAAAAAACTTTTTTTCTATTGGAAAACACTTCATGTTATTGAGCTGCGGTTTGCAGTACAAATCGGCACAAACGTAGCACAACACAGCACAATTAAAAAAGTTAAAATTCAAAAATTGCGGAGCCAACTTCACACGTTCCTAGACAGCACAGTAACGTTTTAAAAATGTATTTAAAACGTACATGTTGGACGTTTTGGACATATTAAAAACATCCAGATTAGATCCATGGATATTTTAAAAACGTTTCAAAAACATCCAGTGTTACCATTTTGGACTTTTTAAAAACGTCCATTTTAGGACTAAAATGGATCAAATTAATACATTAACAAATTTTAGACCACAATCAAGACAAAATGAGTCTTATATGAGTACTATTATTGATTAATATCTTATTCCATAATACACATAATAAAATCATAATAAAAAAAAACGTTTTTCCCTGAATTCGAAAACTAATTTCATAGTGCTTCAAAGCGGTCGCCCATCCGGTTACATATCGCCATCCACTATGATTGACTTCTGAAATTGTATAGAAACCGCTACACTTCGATGATCCACGAATACCTATATAATCATGGATGTATAATTACGATACATCTGTTCAATATGGTCCTAATAGAAATTTGTGCAGTTCAACTGAACATCCAGTCATAGTTACTGTCTAATATTTAATCTTAATGTTATTACGACTATTTTCAGGTTAGGAAATCATACGCTGTACTTTCACAGTACCAGTTATCATGTACAGTAACAGTATGGTAGCGATATTTTTTATGAGGATATCGTGGGATATCGCACGCTTGGTTATCTGGGTAGATTTTTTGTCGTTGAAAATTTTCATCACAGCACAGATGTCCTAGGGACGTCCATGGGACGTTCAAAAGATGTCCGTACATACTAACAAAAGTGAAATTCCTCATGCGGTATTAAAAAAATTTTCACTTGTCAAGTCAGCGAAAGCAACACGTCGCGAGCAGATTTAGAAAATTTTTTGTATAAGATGAATATTTTTAAAATGTCCAAATTTGAACATACTTTGTACATCGGATAACGTACATTTTTAAAATATTCGTACTAAGTCCATGGACGTTTGGACCAGATTGAAACCAAGTCTGGATGTCCAATGGATGTAGTATGCTGTCTGGGTTTAAACCTCGCTTCGCATTGAAAAAAAGTCGTGCGCCCCTATATGCTACTATATAAAAACAAAAATTATATGAGAAAATAATGTTTTCAAAAAAAATTTTTGTTTTTAAAGCATGAAATCTATTTTAAGGTGGTTCTCGTATTTAATGAAATATAAGACAAGTCTATAATATATATGTAATACAAATGTTAATAATACCAATAATATCTAGAAAAAATTTTATCGATTTTTACCGTACCATTTTGAAGATATTTAATTCTACATTTATATAATTTTACATTACAAGTTGAAAGTATGACCTTATCCTGTAGTTATTCTTTTTTAAATTGAGAAACTTGCGTATAAGACAGCAATTTAAAAATTATTATAATTATAAAGTAAACATTTAAGTTTGTTCTCGTAAAGTTTCATTTAAACTGACCATACAGTTTACAAGAAATTTATATTTTTCAATGAAAAAAGCTAGAATGTATGTCAAACGGACGATGCGTATATATCAAATGAGCATCTTATAACTTTTTTGTCATTTTGAAAATATTTAATAACATATAAAATAACAATAATTATGTACAATATAATAGCATAAGATGTTGTTAGTAACGTTTATTTTATTATTTTAATTGTTTTATGTATCATTACGATTAAACTATAGTCTATTGACTAGAAAGTAGCGCGAGAACCTCCTTAACCCTTTGGCCTACAACCACGAGTGAGACTCGTGGTAAGAAATTTGGTCCATAAACAATAAGTACGAGTCAGACTCCTTACCACGAGTCTCACTTACCAAATTCCTTACCACGAGTCTCACTCGTGGTTGTAGGCCAAAGGGTTAAAGCAAAGAATTTTTGTTATTCATATATAGTGGAAAAGAGACATTATTTTTTTAAACTTTTCTTTTCAATAACTTTTTAACGAGAGACGGCTAAAACCTGTTGGAGGTCACTCAGGGTCATGACCTTGATAATATATACCAAGTTCAAGGTCATTGGGAGATCCTCTAATGTAAACATTTACCTAATTATTTCATTAACAGTATTCTGGAAATACATCAAATTGTGCAAAAAAACAATGTTTATATTGCTTCTTATAAACACGCTTCATAATTCTAACGCAAGTTTGCACATAATTAATCTGCAGACAACATAAATGTACATATAAATGGTATGGAAAGTTATGCTTATAACGACGCCCAAATACTGTCATTGTGTAAATATAATATAATTTATACACACAATCACAACAATTGTATCAATAACTTCTTTCAAATTGACAGGAAAAACACTAGGGATGCAGCGGATATCCGGAAAGAATTCAATATTTGGTATTATTTGGCACTTTTTTATCATCCGACCGGATAGCAGGGTATCATTATATCCGATTGAAATTTGATATCATAAATTATTGATTTTTTTCTGATACAAATGTCCTAGAAACATATATGCATATTAATGATGCTATAATATCTTATACATTGTGGCAAAATTACAATCTTTTTCTATAGGTTTTTGTATTTAGAAGAGATTTTTTCGGAATCTCTGGTCCGAAAAATATCGGATAACCGACTCAAAGAAATTACCTTATCGGATTATTCGATTGGATATCGGATATTCGATGTTACATTCCTTCCGGATATCCGATATCCGGCATCCGGTAATTTTATGATTCGGTACATCCCTAGAAAAAACTTTCATTATAATAGATGATTATATATTTAATACTCTATTTTTACGCGTAAAAATATTCATTAAACCGTTTGTTATTAATGTTATCCCTATATTCCATAATTTAACACATATTATGTTTTATCTTAACCTAATATGTGTATTAGGTTAAATCTAATAAAATAAAATTATGTTATATTAACACAAATATATTTTTATGAATTTTTGTTGTAGTTATATCATTACTTACTTAAGAAAAGCATATAATTTTCCTCAATTAAAAAGAAATTATTTTTAATAATTAATTCCTCCATCTTGCGCGATTTATTTGTAAATTATTTATTTTCAGATGTATTTAAGTTATTCTAATACAATGATAGTTTTAATAAACGAATGAATATGTATGTATTATCTTGCCAAATCGTAAGATGTTGAATACGACGAGCATCATGTATATAATTATAAACTAAAAATGTTTTAACCTTTTTTCACACAAATCGACATTGTCACATAAAGATATTTTCAGCATTCTCGTTCCTTAATTTCAGATATAAATTTTAACTGACACTCACTTACTGATCCGTGATCATAAATGCTTTGATTGTTTAACACTCTGTATAAAAGATGGTTCGCACTCGGAAGAAAAAGAAACTTCATTAAGAAATAGACAGATTACACAAGCTCACTCTTGCTGTTTCTTTCTCTTAATGAAAAAAAGCTTCTATTCCTATTAGTTTTTGTCTACATATGGCGTTCAATTAAATTGTAATTTATTATATCCAATTTCATTCTACTGGTTTTATATGTTTAGTTACTTTGACATTAAAGTTTTAACTATATTTCTAAATCGATACTATATATAATAAAATACCACGTTTGCATTATCATCGAATTTTTAACATGAATATTATCAAAATATATTTTGCAGAATTAAATAAAACTTATTGACAAAAAGAGAAGGTTCCACATCTATATTTTATTTCAAAACGTAATTTTATATTATCATTTAATATTTTTGTTATTTAGTTATTATTGCTGCAAAAGTTAATACACCAGCTTGTAATTCAGCTAATATTCTGTTTCCGCGATCATTATATATAAAAGCACATATTATTTTACACATAAATCCGCGCACAGATGTCAAAGCACGATATCCTACGTGTTAAAGAGAAGAGGAGAGAAAAGTCCTCATAAAATTCTATCAGACAAGCCAATGCCTCCGGCGAGTCAACTGAGACTTATGCGAGGGACTCTTAACGAAGGAAACTTCGCTTCCTTTGTACGTCCGTCTGTACGATAAGCAATCGAATTGCAATAAACCGGACCAAGATGTCTCAAGTTACCGAGATAGATATTACCAATGATAGTTGTGTTAAAGTTACGAGAATCGCGAAAGTACTACGTAGTACGCCGTGTTGCTCGATAGACGGTTACACGCCATGGCACCAGTTCGCATTGTAAAAGTACTACTTGGGTGCAACTTCGAGCGTCGAACAACCATTCCAATAGGTTGTAACAACCTCAAAGTCCTCCTCAAAGTTCATCGTGACGGCAATTTCTTGTCGCTAGTACCGTAAACTCATAGTCTATTCCTTTCTCTCTTCATCTCTCTTTCACTGTGTATTTACACGAGACATAATAATGTTCAGTGAGTCACGCGTTAGTAGTAGGACGATCAAATTGGGTTCAACATTTTTCAGTATTTTTTTAAATGTTTTAAATAATAATTTAAGCCATATATGTTCTTAAAAAAATATCTATAAAAAATTATGTGTGTCATGCATATATTTATTATTTTAATAACGAAATAAAAATTGTCGCATTTGGATCGGACTTTTTCGCGCGAAAATGTCGTATGACATTATTACATAGTCATCGGTAGTTAACCAATCCCATCGCCGCATCCGCTATATCATATTTGCTTATTTACGTCATATTTAAACTGCTGTCAGCCTTACTGTTCGAATTTACAACACAAGATGTCAAATGAAAAAAGATACGGAAAGAAGCGTTATAAATCTTGTTTTTTCCGCGAGTGTGGAAATACGACGATTAATGCACCTACAAAGATTTTCGTACCGGTACCAAAAGTCGAAGCGAGAAAACAGTGGATAGAAATTATAAGAGGCGATGGATGAGAATATTTACAACAATCAGCTCACTGCAGATTCACCATAATTTACTCGTTCTGACCTACAATAAAGAACAAGAGCTACTAATAATTTTTGTAGGTTAGGTTTCAAAGGCTACATTCTGAGCATTTTGAGTAAAGAATGTACATACAATTATTATTATTAAATAAATTCAGGTAAATTACTATTATACTGATCTCGTATTTGAACATTATTAACAAACATTAACTATTTTACCTTTTTATTTTAGCTTCACTCGATTTGGTTACATTGTAGCATTCATTATTTATAAAATAATCAGCAATCATTCCCGTTGAAACTTTAGGAAGATTATCTGATTGCGCCTTCACAAAATCACTGTCACACATTTCTTGTTTTTTTTAATAATAATGACAAAATTATCAAAACAACGCGTCTCATATTCGATTGCCGTTGACTAGTGTTGACTATCTGCCGAAATAGCTAATAAGGACGTCATGACCCAGGGAATGGAAGTAACTCGTTACTTGTAACGAAGTTACAGTTACAAGTTACTTTTTTGGTAACTTTACTAGTAACTGCGTTACTTTTTTTCTTTGGTAACTGTAACGGTAACGAAGTTACATTTTTTTGGTAACGGTAACGAATTTTACAGTTACGTTTGTCGTTACTTTGCACATGATTGGACACGATACGACACAAGCCACTTACACTGTAAAAAAATTTCGTAAATTTACACATATAATAAATATAAAATAGATTA
>NW_017299552.1:10501-12271 GCF_001594075.2 Trachymyrmex cornetzi
ATAATAGTTATAATTTTACACAATTTTTTACAATGCGCTTGAGATTAGAGAAGCCTCTAGGCTCGTCCGCTATGATTGTTGGTCGTCGAATTAAAAAAAAGTAACGGAAAAGTAACGAAAAGTTACTTTCTCAAGTAACGGTAACTGTAACGAGTTACTTTTAAAAATCGGTAACTAATAACGGTAACTTGTTACTTTTCCTACTCGGTAACGAGTAACTGTAACTTGTTACTTTTAAAAAGTAACTTTCCATTCCCTGGTCATGACCACCCGTGTGGAAAATTGTTAATGCTTACAACAGGACCTTATAAGTATACCCTAAAATTTATCGAGGCCTATTAGGGCAGATTACTTGGGCTCTACATGGCATGTAACAAATTGTTACCAGACCCCTATAAGGAAAAATTATCAGAGCCCTATAAGGAAAAATTATCAGGGCCTTGTAAGGAAAAATTATCAGGGCCATGTAAAGAAAATTTATCAGGGCCCTGTAAGGAAAAATTATCAGGGCCTTATGAGGAAATATTGTGGAAATTAATTTTATGTTAATTTGAAACGGTCACTCATCCGAATGCGAACCACCATTCGCGTTGCTTGACCTTTGTAATCGTACGGAAACTGCTACTTTGATGATCCACGAGTGTTAATGAACGTATAGTTGTGATATATCTGTCAATATAATCCTGATAGAAATTTGTGCAATTTAACTGAACATCCAGTCAGTATTTTTTTGTACGTGCCCATACGCACTTTTAGGGGGTGAAACACCTTAGAAAAAAATTGGGTTTTTCTCTTTTAGAAAATTTTTTCTATCTCTTACAGTTCCGACGATATTCACTTCGAGAGAGAAAAATTAATTTTTTTCCAAGGAGTGTTTTATCCTTTAAAAGTGCGTAGAGGCACATATAAAAAAATACGTATCGCTTATTTTTGTCTGAAGAATAACGTACTAATATGGCATCCCTAATAAATCTTTTCCAGGAACCTATAAGTTAGCCTTAATAAATAAATATTTATAAAGTTGATACGTCCTTATCAAATCCCGATAAGGACCTCATCAAGGAAATCTTATTTCTGGCATGCCTAATAAATCCTTTCCAGGCCCCTATAAGTTAACCCTAATAAATAAGTTCTTATAAAGTTGATACGTCCCTATGAAATCCCAATAAGGGCCTCATCAAATATAAATAAGGAAGCCTCACTTATGGCATCCCTAATAAATCTTTTCCGGGCCCTTATAAGTTAGCCCTAAAAAATAAATAAGTATTTATAAAATTAATACATCCCTATCAAATCTCGATAAGGGCCTCATCATATATAAATAAGGAAGCCTTACTTATGGCATCCCTAATAAATCCTTTCCAGGTCCTTATAAGTTAGTCCTAATAAATAAGTATTTATAAAATTAATACATCCCTATCAAATCCCGATAAGGGCCTCATCAGATATAAATAAAGAAGCCTTACTTATGGTATTCCTACCAAATCTCGATAAGGGCCTCATCAGAAATATGTTACACAGAAATATGAAATCCCTAACAAATTTCTACATGGGCAATCACGCACGATTACTGGATTCATAATGTTGACTATGTATATAACGATATTTAAATAAAATTTATGGCAAAATAAACTTAAACGAATATTTTAATGTTATTTATAGCATTTTATAAATCTATAGAATATTAAGAAAAATTTTCTGAATATTTTATTTATTTTTGATAAAGCGAATCTTTGTATCAAAGATTGAAACAAGTAAAATTTCGGCGGG
>NW_017299552.1:12311-27107 GCF_001594075.2 Trachymyrmex cornetzi
ATATATATATATTATTTATACACGTAAAATTACAATTAACTTACAAACAAAATAATCATCAGAATATATAATTATTCTTTTCTCGCAATTAGTAAGAAGTTTCTCGAACTGATAAAGACTCAGTGTTAATCGAAACGTATATTAATGCATTTTATACAGATATATTTTCTTATAAGACAGTCAGTGTTAATTAACTATTCTAACACCTGTTTTGCTCGTTTTTTTCTAGTCATTTCTTTTTATTTTTGCTGTTCAAGCTTATTCTTTTTTTTCTAAATAAAATTATTCTTTTATAATAATTAAACAATTTACAAAGATAAATTTACAATTAAACAAATAATGAACGAGGAAATAGTAAATATACAAGTCAGGCGCGGTACTTGGTGCGTAGTAATAAGTTAACAAAAAGCACACACAATTAAAAATAATAAATATAATTAATCAAACTGTATTATGTTTTGGCTCATTATTCGAGCCATCTTTAGCAAGGTGATTACAAGTTGTATACATCCGGATATATCCTACTATAAATTGTTGGGCGGAAAATTTTTTGTGAAGAGATATTGTAAATATATAGGTAGGCTGCTTATTAATATAATAGACATAGTTTTCACTTAGAGTCGACAGTTGTCATCGACATTAAAAATCACACAAAAAAATGAATTCCTGTGTCACGTATATTTTTATTTTTAAATGTTGTTTGGTTTTATTTAAGTATGAAATGTTCTCTTTAATTACAAATGTTTACTAGCATCAATAATAAATAGATTTATGCGAAGTACATTTTATTACAATAGTACAATGGTAGTAAAAACACTAAAAAAATTTAAGCTGCAGTAACTAAATTCTCTTGAAAGAAAAATCAGTATTTTCAGAAGTCTTCAATTTTTTTGCCGACGTGTTCGTAAAGTCTACATCCTTCTCAGCCGTAAATTGCTTGCCCGTGAAATGTCGTTTTTTCTGACGATCTGCATAATTTCGTTGTTTTCTCGAACCCTTTTTATCCATTTTACTGCGTAAAAGTATGCGAAATACGTATTTGACACACGAAGAACTTGCTTGCGTCCACTCGTCCCAACGTTCGAAGCAACACTAATACACAAGCAGCTGCACCTTTACAGACAGGCTGACTCTACTTTCAAAACAGAAGTTTCTAGTACCTCCAACTATCAAAAATAACCAAATATTTGCGAAAAACGCAATAAAAAAAATATATTTTCTTGACTCTCTAGACCCGAATCCCCCCTTAAATCAAACATGTTTCAGATCTGGATAAAAAATAAAAAATTATAACAAAACATATTATCAATTTATGTTATGTATTGTAATAAAAATATAGGAAGGCATACATAAAAAGTCTTATATTATATATATTATACTAGCTTGTATTAAAGGATCCATAATACACGAAATAAACTTATGATACAGACCTAGTAAATCAAAGTAAACCAAATTGCATGTAACGTACTTGTTAATAGTAATTTCGTATTACAATTAATAATATAATTGTAATATAACACACGTGTTATATTATAACTGATCGTACTAGAGAATAAATCGAAATCGGAAATAGACTACGGTAGATGCAATAAGCACCACACACGTTGTCGCAAAAAACGATATTATGCGCAGGCAGCGCAGGCAACCGACAGCATCCCAGAAACAATTGCGAATGGAATGCTCAATTACGCGGCTAAGATAGTGAGGAATAGCTGCCACTTAGCTATTGTTAAGCATGCTTTTAATTTTAACTAATAAAGTTGGATGTCAGTAGCAAATGTATTTTATCTTCAATAGCCAACTTTTAGCAATAACAGCAAAGTTTAAATCAGCAACTGGTATTTAACTGATATTACTAAGTCCTTTTTTTGTGTGTATGTGTGATATTACTATTATGTTATATAATATTACTAAAATTTGTATATTTACATAATAATACAATAAATATACTATTGTATTGTATTTTGTATTGTTATTGTAATTTTCTAATATATATAAGATAATTTGAGGGAAGATACTACAAGAGAAAAGACGCCACTTTGTTTATAGTTTTCTTATAGAACGCGCGTTAGCCATACTGACTGTGCAAAAGCGTGTGGTAAACAGTTGCGCAATTATCAGCAGAGATGACATGTTCGTGCCAATGTTGATTGGAAAAGATTATACGAAATACGAAAAGATAGGTCGTAAAACATGCTCTTTATAATATTTGGTATGCTAATAGCTAAAGTCTGTACTTCGATGCTTACTGTAAAACCGAGCAAATGATATATGGTTTTAATCAGTGTTTTCTGGTAATCATGTGGATGATATAGATTATAATTTGTAATATTCTTACACATGCATAAAGTTACAATTAAATATTACTCTTACACTTGGGGATAAGATGATAGTAAATACAAAACAATTTTTCCTGCTTGAAACCGTCATTAAAACAATTTTATGAATTAAAATTTTGGATGCTTGATATAATTCGAAATATTTAGGTTAATAAAATGCTATTTAAACGAATACAAGTATGTCCAATTTATTTCCAAAATTACTCTTTTTTATATTCCCTCAATTTATGTTTTATCATATCTTTATGTGTTTTTATAGTTTAAATTCTTGACTGTAAATAAGTAAAATGTGTAAGTTTACATTGCATTACATTATTTAATTGTTTGTGACATCTTATCCCAAAGGAGGTGGCATTTTATCCATATACCCTAATAACACAGGGACGTCCTATGGACATTCTGTGGATGTCCTGCCGCCTAAATGGGACATCCACAGGATGTCCTATTGTAGTCCAAGGATGTCCTATGGACTATGATATGAGCACCTCATTATGTCCTACATACATCCGCTGGACGTCCATTGTGGTATTATCGAGGATTAATTTAGGATGTATTCAGGACTATTTTAGGACTTTCAGGACTATTTTAGGACTTTCAGGACGATTTCAGGACTATTTCAGGATATATTAAAAGTAAAATAAAATGACCACATCCACTCACAGAAACGGATGCCCGGAAAGTATTTTCCACTGTTCAAGCGTTGTGAATAGGTGGTCAAATTACTGTAAGAAATAAGCAACAACACGAGAAAAATATCAGGGCGCTCCGAGTCTTGAACCGAAGTCTGGTCTCTCCTCTGAATTGGTAGACTTCCGTCCTGCCACACAGCCTCGACGCTGATAGCTTCTCTGTTATGCCCATTTCCTCTAAATTTCTTACACTACACTATTAATTTTTAGATAATAAAACTAACTTAATTAATGTATATACAGAGTGTCCCATTTTAATCTATCGGTCGAAATAACTTCGAGGGGGATGGTTTTATAAAAAAATGTTTAAGACAAAAGTTACTGGGGTTGAAGGGGACCGTCCATCGGTGACCTTGACCTTGACCTTGACGTCAAATTTGAAGGTTATTTCAGGATCAAATCGCGATTTTTAAATGGAAACCCCAATTTTTTATTCGGGATATCGAAAGAGCGGGAAATTTCACATTCCAACACGTGGTCATGTTTGGTCCAAAATGTCCTCTAACAACATTACAAGGTCAAACGAATGGAGCGGTGATTAAGACTATTGTATGCAGATGCGCAAAATATAATAGTTGCAAGGATCAAAGGGGGGCGTCGAATGGTGACCTTGACCTTGACCTTGATCTTGAGGTTAAATTTGAAGGTTATGTCAAGGTCGAAGTATTTCTTCTTGTCATCAAATGGAATGACGTATGACCTACTAGAATATGACGTTAAAAAACGGTAGTCACTTTTGCATGAATTTTACGTTAAATACTGTAGGGTTTGCGTTTAGGTTTTGCGCTTAATGTGTGTGTGTACGCTGCGCAGGCTAGCGGCAGCGCAGCGTACTAGCGCGGCAAGAGGCAGCGCGGTAACGAGGACGGACTGCAACGTCTCTCTCGTTGCAACGTACATACGTTAAAAAATTCCAATAACCCAAATAGATCTTTCAGAGGTAATGACATCAACTAAAATCAGGATGACCCTCGGCTTCAGCTTTACCCGATGTATACCACGTGGAGTTAGCCGATAGGAGTTTGTACATCATGTGGCCCTGAAAAGGGCCGTTTGCATTCGTGTGTGTGTGTGCGCGCGCGCGTGTGTGTGTGCGTGCGCGTGCGTGTGTGTGTGTGTGTGTGTGTACGTGATTTCATCCGGCCGGTCAAGGCAAGATATTGATCAAGACGTGTCACGTCTGCGTGATCTATTTTATGGGCTCAATTGATTGCCCATTGTCCTCAAAACAAACCCTACAGTATTTAACGTAAAATTCATGCAAAAGTGACTACCGTTTTTTAACGTCATATTCGAGTAGGTCATACGTCATTCCATTTGATGACAAGAAAAAATACTTCGACCTTGACATAACCTTCAAATTTAACCTCAAGATCAAGGTCAAGGTCACCATTCGACGCCCCCCCTTTGATCCTTGCAACTTATGTTTTGCGCATCTGCATATAATAGTCTTAATCACCGCTCCATTCGTTTGTAATGTTGTTAGAGGACATTTTGGACCAAACGTGACCACGTGTTGAAATGTGAAATTTCCCGCTCTTTCGATATCCCGAATAAAAAATTGGGGTTTCCATTTAAAAATCGCGATTTGATCCTGAAATAACCTTCAAATTTGACGTCAAGGTCAAGGTAAAGGTCACAGTAACTTTTGTCTTAAACATTTTTTGATAAAACCATCCCCCTCGAAGTTATTTCGACCGATAGATTAAAATGGGACACCCTGTATAAATGTACTTAATATACCATTGGTATTTTGTTGTTAGTACATGATCACGTTAGTATCAAAGAAAAGGACACGTACATTCTATTGAAATATTTAAAACTGATTCTTTCGATTAATGTAAATATTAAGTTGTATATAGTTTTGTAACATACATATATAATACATTATTTATATATAAAAAATTTTTCCGTCTTTTCTGAAGGATATTCTGAGGACGTTCTAAGACTATCCCACAAGGACGTCCTAAGAAAGTCCCACAAGAACGTCCTAAGACTATCCCAAGGACGTCCTGGGGCTATCCTCACGACGTCCTGAAGATGTTCAAAGGACGTCCTGAAGATGTTCAAAGGACGTCCTGAGGGTGTCCTGAAGATGATGCTCTAAGAATGTCCTCAGGACGTCCTGTGGAGATATGCATGTCCATAAAATGTCCAGGATATCCTGGGACATATTCAGGATAATCCTGAGGACGTCTTGTGCTGTTAGGTGTATAAGAGGAAGATGTCACTCTTTTACAAGATATTACATATCAATTTTTTTCAATAATACGGGATATTAAAAAAACGTTATATTCGTAAATTTGTGTAAGTAAAGAAAGGTCTCTAGAATATTAATAATATTTTTTCGTAAGTTAATTCAATAGCATTAAGAAATTATTCAAGAATAAAGGCTTAAGTGTGGCGTCTTCCCCCCAATCACATTATATAATTACAAACAGTTGGAGGAAAAAGTGTTAATTTTTTTAGAAACGCACAATTATAAATCATAAAACTTTTACATATACCTACTATTTATGTAACTTTATATACTTTTTAAAAGTGTATTCGATAGAGACACAGTACTCAATGCAAAATGCATATTGTCATCAATATAAGTAGAAATTGTAGTAGCTTTATATAATATTTGGACCTGATTTATCTGCGCGATTTACGTGTACTATATCGGCTACGGTTCATTTGATGCTACAAATACTTTGAAGAATTTTTTGATTGGTCAGTCAGTAAAATTCTTTCTTCTGATTGGTCAATCAAAAGCTTCCGAAGCATTTGTAGCGTCAAGTGGACCGCACCCATTAGGAATCGAGAGAAGGATGAGACTGTTCTCTGTGGTAAAATCGTAATGATTGATTGATTGTATGCCGAGTCCACTATTATTTGACAACACATATCATACAGCTGTTCGGCGCAGAGCGACATGCAGCAAGGGAAAATAGAAACTGCTGTATTATAACGGACTGTAAAACGCGCGTCAGCAATGATCAAACGTCAAATATAATGTTTGGCTTCCGATATTGCTCAGTAGAATGAGCAAGCTGCAAACTAAAGAGCACACGGTCCAATTTCATATCAGCTTATTTTGCATAATACTTATATAAAGTAATGAAATACCTAAAGTTTTGTCTTTCTCGTATATGTATATGTTGAATTAAGTTTAATATTTTCTATTTGAATCTCCTAAGTATAGAGAGAGAGAGAGAGAGAGAGAGAGAGAGAGAGAGAGAGAGAGAGAGCCTAGAGTTCTTTTATATATTTATTTTCTTAAATAATCCATTTATTTAACATTATATTGTCATATTTTAATGTGTACTTATACAGTTTCCCGATATACATATACGAGTATATGTATATTGTTGTAGAACATATGTTATTGCATTATATAGCGAAGATATAATTAAGAATTAACAGTGTACATGAGACAATAAATGTAATAATAACGGTATAATTTATATAATATGTATATAAATATTTGAATATTTTATCTAACAGCTAATCGGAAAGCTTTGTGCAAATTGTTTATGCAGTAAGGCTGATAAATTAATTAAAAAAAGAAAACCAAAATAAGTGTACGAGAAAGACAAAACTTTAGGTTGCAAATATTGCAAATTTTGTTTGTAAACAAAATCATCAATATGAAACAAAAAGACTTAGTTAATGTATATTAATGAATAATCTGAAACTTGCTTTATTATTTCGAATAAAAAGTACGCATCGCAAATTTGCATCAGGTGATTATTAATACAAATTTTGAATGCTATCGTCAACTTTATTTGCTTTAATATATTATTATGGCATAAAACGTTAGCAATTAAGTGAGTGCAATGATATGGCCGTATAATAATTATAAATTGTAGTCATTTTATGCAGCTTGCTCGTGTATAACATAATTAGGATATAACCGCAAAAAGCAGGCAAAAACGGTACATTCATTGATTAATGATGATTGTTCGATCGCGTTATATTTATTTACAGATCATCGAGAAGACAATACATCATCACGTTGTGATTTAATGGAACGTCTGTAGTACATAACGCTACGCCCCTCTTCAAATACGTTATTTCATTCGGCGATATCACTCATCATTAATATTCATGCAATCCTAAACTATGTTCGATAAATGGCAATGTTATAACATGATGAATCTTAATTCAATTTTATGATACATGCAGTCAATTCTTTTTATTATTGAAGTTTAGACACACGAATTAACGATAATAACAAGATTTTTATTCTGTGAACTGTATACATATATTTTAGTTTTCTTACATTCAGCTATTTTTAGGTATATGTCTCACAATTTGTTATATTATAATCCGTTTATCGATTTGCAATATAATAGGTTTTTTTTCATATAATATTATTTATAATGCTGATTGTTTAGTTCAGACTAGAGATCCTGTATCGGAGTTTGACACGAGCGACTTTTTTCAAAATCCTTGTATGAAAGATATGTACACACTTTCCTGTACATATTATATCCTATTTTAATTTATACTGTTTCATTTTATAACTTTCATTAAATTTATAGAGTGAAATTGTATAAATAAAAGAGACATAGCATATGTACAAGGAGAAATTATATGTATATCTTTTGTATCTTTATCTTTTGTAAGATTTTGACAGCTCGCGATCAGACTCTGTTATAAGGTCTTTAGTTGAGACCAAAAACCCTCTAATCACAGAATCGTGAAATAATATCAAGGTTAGATCGGCGATAACATTTTTCAGCGAAAATTTATGACTGTCGTAGTGTATGCAGTCTTATTATGTATCAAAAATACATAATAAGATACGACTGTGATAGTGTACAGTCGTATATATTAGATTTATTATTAAGTTTACTGAAAAGTGGTGGCATCAATCAAAATTAATGTTATTTCGTGACCCTGATTAGAGGATTTATACGTACATTAACATAAGTCAAGACGTTTATATTATTATTATACGAAAATAAATTTATGTAAGGAAAGGACAATTTTTTGCTGAAGTGTTTAGAAATTTAACCACAGGTCTGTTTTTTATTCCTAAACTAGACTGCACTAGAACTCTCTTTTTCGCTTTCGTCAAATATTAAATATACATATAACTATCTCACTTTAAGTTCCAAAAGTGTACACTAGTTCAGCCACAAAAAACAGATCCATAGATAGATTTGAAAACAATTTTGTTACACCATCAAAATAATTATGTTAAAATTGGTTGTTAAAGTATCAAAACTTTTTGCAATATTGCTCATCATGTTTGAAATTCCTACGTATACCTATAATAATTATTTTGATAGTCCAACAAAATTATTTTCAGATATGTATTTAACTAAATCTGAAAACACTTTAGTAAAATTATTTTTTTTTTGTGTATACACACGACCATCTAGTATCTATCGGCTCTTATAGGTATGTTATCCTTTTGATTTAATAATAGTAAGTTAAACAAAATCGTTATGAGAAGTAAAAAAGCGCTAAATACAGTCAAGTATATGTAGGATAGGATGGGGGTATTATGAGCACCTTAAGGAAAAATTTTGATATAGGGTAACTCCGGTATATACGCTGCACCTATCAAAAACTTAATTTATTAAGCATTATTTACTATGTTTAAAATAAACGAACTATATCAGTAAAAACTTTGTACTGTCTACTACTATGAAAAAAATATTAGAAATCCGAAATATTTAGTTTTTGTATTAAAAAATAAACTTTTTGAAATATATCTTGCATTTTCGCTATATATAGATAATGGGTGGGATACATGGCAAATATGCAAGGGTTTCAATAAACTAAACAAAGAATACGAAAGCAAAGCACTTGTTTTTTGCTCTATACAACATACTTTACTACTCCTCTACACGTATGTATCACGAAATAACCACTAGGTCTTTTCCACGCCTTACAGTAATCATTTTATGTAGATTATAATTTATGATGATGCTACTTGTTACACACACACACTGACAAATCGATTCAACTCACAATAATTTAATTAATATTAATATTAAGAAGCTGAAATTATAACTCAATACTAATATAACATAAAGGAATGTAACAGAATAGTTGCGAGAAAATTATCCCCACTCCTTCTATTTCTTCTGGCTTCCACGGCGTAAATTTCAGCGCGGCGTATATACTGGAGTTACTCTATCTAGCATACTGAAGAATAAAAAAATCTTGTGCATACCATTTGATAGACCTATTCCCGTGTAGAAAATTGTTAGGGCTTAAAAAAGGGTCTTATAAATATACCCTAAAATTTATCGGGGCCTATTAGGGCAGATTACTTGGGCCCTACATGGCATGTAACAAATTGTTTACCAGGCCTCTATAAGGAAAAATTATCGGGGCCTTTTGAGGAAAAATTATCAGAGTCCTATAAGGAAAAATTATCAGGGCCTTGTAAGGAAAAATTATTCGGGCTTTTATAAGAAAAAATTATCAGGGCCTTATAAGAAAAAATTATTAGAGCCCTATAAGGAAAAACTATCAGGGCTCTATAAGGAAAAATTATCAGGGCCTTGTAAGGAAAAATTATTAGGGCCGTGTAAAGAAAATTTATCAGGGCCCTGTAAGGAAAAATTATCAGGGCCTTATGAGGAAATATTACGGGAATTAATTTTATGTTAATTTGAAACGGTCACTCATCCGAATGCGAACCACCATTCGCGTTGCTTGACCTCTGTAATCGTACGGAAATTGCTACTTCGATGATCCACGAACACTGAAAGTTAATGAACGTATAGTTGTGATATATCTGTCAATATAATCCTGATAGAAATTTGTGCAATTTAACTGAACATCCGGTCAGTATTTTTTTGTACGTGCCCATACGCACTTTTAGGGGGTAAAACACCCTTTAGAAAAAAATTGGATTTTTCTCTTTTAGAAAATTATTTCTATCTTTTACAGTTCCGACGATATTCACTTCGAAAGAGAAAAATTAATTTTTTTCCAAGGAGTGTTTTATCCTTTAAAAGTGCGTAGAGGCACATATAAAAAAATACGTGTCGCTTATTTTTGTCTAGAGAATAACGTACTAATATGGCATCCCTAATAAATCCTTTCCAGGCCCCTATAAGTTAGCCCTAACAAATAAGTTCTTATAAAGTTGATACGTTCCTATCAAATACCGATAAGGGCCTCATCAAATATAAATAAGGAAGCCTTACTTATGGCATCCCTAATAAATCCTTTCCAGGCACGTATAAGTTAGATCTAATAAACAAGTACTTATAAAATTAATACATCCCTATGAAATCCCGATAAGGGCCTCATCAGATATAAATAAGAAAGCCTTACTTATGGCACCTCTAATAAATCCTTTCAAGCCCTTATAAGTTAGCCTTAATAAATAAGTATTTATAAAATTAATACATCCCTATTGAATCGCGATAAGGGCCTCATCAGATATAAATAAGGAAGCCTTACTTATGGCATTCCTATCAAATCCCGATAAGGCCCTCATCAGAAATATGTTACATAATGCCATCCCTAACAAATTTCTACACGGGTTGATGTTTTATGTATTTTATTATTGAAATTGATTGTTTTAATGCAAATATTGGTATAATGACGGGTGTTCTTATTGTCCACCCAATTCTTATATTACTCTCTGTATAGGATAATATGAGCGTCCTTAGAGATAATATGAGCACAGGAAATTTTTTGTAAGAAGTTATGCATAAATGGAAGATTAATATATACTACGTGTATATGAAACATTTTATTAGAACAAATGTCAATCAAATGTTAGATTAATGTAAAAAAATAATGTCGCATTTACAAATATTTAAGGTAAGTATTATTAAATGGTAACAATTTGGTAATACTTATTACATATTTCTAGAAGTAACATTATTTTTATTATTTATTTTATTACTTATTTCACCATATATTTAGTAGCTATTATCAAACTCCGAGGAATCAATCACTACTTAAAAGATGTACAGTGATTGCTAATTATGACATAATAGTACAATACACTTTATTGTTAGCATTGCTATTGTATTATTATTAATATTGTTCTCCTATGTATTGCGCACAATATTGCCAAGTATTGTCAATGAATTACTATGTACTGCTATTTATTGCTAGCATATTATTAGCGACATTAGCATATTGCTCGTACTGCTACTGCTAACATTGCCTGCTTTATTACTGTATTGCCGCAATACATTTTCAAAGAAATGTACGCTGATTACCATAACGATTGATTCCTCTCCAGACTTTTTTTTCAGTGTACGATAAGGAATAACGTGTTCATAATAAATGTCCATGCATACCTATTCAAAAAACTCCTGTATCTAGTAAATCAATAATGATCTCGGGACTTTGTGAGATTAGAATGGCTTAATACTGTTTACTTCACAAATATTAACACGCAGAACAAAATATCTTATCGTAGATCGGGGACCTTATGAAGATAGAGGAAAAAGCGTAAGAAATAAAAAAAGTAACGTACCTGCTTATTTGACATAATAAACATTCAAAGTACATAAATTTCAATTACATAAATTCAAACTTCGCAGTATATTGGAATCTGTCTTCGCGAAGACAGATGTATCATTTTACAACAGTTGGCACTAGTACCAACCGTAGCAAAAATATAAAGGGTGCTCATATTACTTGCAGTGCTCGTAATTTACTGCAATTCGATCCTAATATTTCTATTTGTAAATTTCCAAGATCGATTCAGTGCGCAGTTTGAAAAACTACAAGAACATGCTTAAAACTTAACATAAAAATATTATTAGGCATTAAGATTGTACCCGCTGGGTAATTATAAGGCATATTTACCTGTAGCTAGTTTTTAGTTCTTGCACTCTAAATTTTCGGAATTGAAATTTCACTCTCAAAGAGTTGTGCTAGTCCAACAGGAATGAAATTTTCACTCTTAGAGAGTGAAGAATTACTCCAAATGGGAGCCCATTTTCAATATATGTGGAGAGTGAATAATTTCACTCTCTGAAGAGAGAGACTAAAATTTCACTCTGATAAATGTTAAGTTTAACCTCCCTACATCTAATCTAAAAATTATTGGGCTCTTTCGACGTGTTTTTGCACAAAACGAACGAATATGGCAGAAAAAAGCATCGCTCTGTCTTGCGAAGCGAAATATTAACCATTGAAGTTGACTTTTTAGGTTAGGATGAGAAATTCATTCCTGAAAGAGTGAAATAAAGTTCACTCCTTGCCGGACTGGTGCAACTATCACTTTTTTGAAGTGAAATTTTACTCCCAAAAATTTAGAGAGTGCGCTCTTCCGTGAGCGCTGCCCCCGAGTGATAGCAATCGCACTTGCGCGATGCAATGGATTGTGGTCCCCTTGCGCAATCAACAGTAATATATATATATATATATGTGTGACTCTGCTTATGCAGCTATCCGTTTTTGTAAGACCAGATTAAATTTGTACGAAAACGATATATTTCTCGTAGTCAAAGGTATGTATTTCAATCCCTACACTCTAAATTTTTAGGAGTGAAATTTCACACCGAAACTATCACAAAGATGAGTGATAGTTGCGCCAGTCCGACAGGAGTAAAATTTTCTCTCTTACAGAGTGAAAAATCACTCCAAATAGTAGTCAATTTTAAATCTATGTGGACAGTGAATACATTTCACTCTCCGAAGGGAGACTGAAACTTCATTTTGATAAATATTAAGTTTAGCCTCCTTACATCTAATCTAAAAATTATTAGGCTCATTCGACGTGTTTTTGCACAAAATGAACGAATATGGCAGAAGAAAGCGTCGCTCTGTCTCGCGAAACGAAATATTAATCATTAAAGTTGATTTTTTAGGTTAGGTTAAGAAATTCACTCCTGAATTTGAAAGAGTGAAGTGAAGTTCATTCCTTGTTGGATTGGCGCAACTATCACTTTTCTTGGAGTGAAATTTCACTCCCAAAAAGGAGGGAGTGTAAAAATGGCCAAAATTGGCCTTGAATGGACACCTTTAAAACCTATGCAGTTTTCATTTTGGAAGTCCGTACATTCATGAAAAAATGCTTATTTATTCAGGAAAGCTTAGGAAACCTTCTTAGGAAAAATGATAAAATAGGTTTAAACGCTCTGCGAAGAAATTCATTTTGTTTCTAATAAAATATGGATTTCAAAATTAATGGTTTGTTTACATCTAACACAAGTTGGATCATGAAATACTATAAGAAATCAGATGGTCCACCCTGTATATATATATATATCAGGGAATGGAAGTAACTCGTTACTTGTAACGAAGTTACAGTTACTGCGTTACTTTTTTGGTAACTTTACTAGTTACTGCGTTACTTTTTTTCTTTGGTAACTATAACGGTAACGAAGTTACATTTTTTTGGTAACGGTAACGAATTTTACAGTTACGTTTATCGTTACTTTGCACATGATTGGACACGATACGACAAAAGCCACTTACACTGTAAAAAAATTTCGTAAATTTACACATATAATAAATATAAAATAGATTACATTAGTTCTGTAAATATAAAAATATTTATAAGTAAAGGACTCTTAAAATTCAAAATATAATAATTGGAAACAAGGCTAATAAGAGTCGTATATAATTATAAATAAACTAAGAAATGATTAACACATTCAAGTTTATAATTATCCAGTAAAGAAGTTCGTTTGAAATATAAATTGTACAATTCTAATTATAAGTATAACATGTTTCGGTTCTACATTAGAACCATCTTCAGATACAATATAAATTAAATTATTCACCTCTGGTGCAACACACATACTATAATATGGAAATCATAACTAAAATATAGAACGCTGTTAAGGACGCTTATCTTCATTCCAAAGCCTCATGCAGTTTCTCCGTGAATACATATTCAAAAATCAAAAAGACTGATTGGTCATTTGCGTTTGAAATGAATCTAAATGTTAACAGATTAAAAACAAAGAAAAAGTCAGTACTCTAGCGATGATGAGAAATATCGTAGTATAAAAATCGGTAACTAGTAACGGTAACTTGTTACTTTTCCTACTGGGTAACGAGTAACTGTAACTTGTTACTTTTAAAAAGTAACTTTCCATTCCCTGATATATATGTATATAAAAGAGTGGTCCATTTAAATCGAATATCTTGAATATTTCGCTTATTTTTAATGGTACAAAAAAATGTTTCAAAATAAAGTGTAACGGTTTCAAGGGGGACCTATTTTGGTCATGTTATTTCTTTTCTAGGTGGAGGCGTCATAAGATATAAAGGTCACTTCCACTTTTTAAAATGGAATTGTATGATTTTTTTACGCAATATGATTCCTCTAATTATTCGGCATGTAAAAATATTAAGGTAGTGATATCAAAAAACCAATAGTTTACGAGATATTTTACACTTTATTCTGGCATATATTGACATAAAGTATTAAATAACTCGTAAACTATTAACTTTTTGATAATCGTACTTTAATACTTTTATGAACAGAATAATGAATCAGGTGGTAGAAAGAAAATACATTGTTGCTTGTTTAGAAAATTATCCATTTTGCATACATATTTTTGTAAAGCAACGATGTGTTTTCTTTACACCAACTGATTCATCTCATTATTCTATTCATAAAAGTATTAAGGTATGGTTATCAAAAAGAGGTGACCTTTATATCTTTTTGACGCCTTCACCTAGAAAAGAAACAACATGACCAAAATACGTCCCTCTTGAAACCGTTACACTTTCGTTTGAAACATTTTTTTGTATCATTAAAAATAAGCGAAATATTCAAAATGTTTGATTTAAATGGTCCACCCTTTTATATATATATATATATATATATA
>NW_017299552.1:27117-52104 GCF_001594075.2 Trachymyrmex cornetzi
AGAAACAAAATGAATTTCTTTGCAGTTTAAACGACCTATTTTATTATTTTTGGAAGGTTTCCCAAGCTTTCCTGGATAAATAAGCATTTTTTTTATGAATGTATGGACTTCTAAAATGACAACTGCATAGGTTTTAAAGGTGTCCATTCAGGACAATTTTGGCCATTCTTATACTCCGTCGTTTAGAGTGTAAACCTATCATGAAAGAGATACAACAAGGAATAAGGCAAATGCAAAGAAAATAGCGTACACATACGCAAAAAGGAACAATTCCTTTACTATACAAAGATTTAGTTCCGATCATATTCGTAATTTTCTTTACTTATTTGATTTATTCATATAGTGATCTAGTTTAACTTATTATATTGTTAATTCACGTGTCATCATTTAGACTTTGAGATTAAAAGTAAACATATGGCATTAATTAATATTTTTTACAAAAACTGAAAAATGATTGGTATTCATAATTGGTTCTATATTTAAGATCATCTTAAATACATTCTTAAGATGTCATAAGTTATAGTCGTATTAGCATTTTAAAATATTACACTTAAGATAATCTTAAAATAAAAACAAACTATGACTATCCCAGTGACATGATAGTCAAACAAATACTTCTACTTTCATGTTTTATATGTAGAGGAAAGTCACCGATACTGACATAGGTCTCCTAAAGTGACACCCCCTTATTTCTCAGAAACTAACTATTGCACTTTATTAATACTTTATTATACTGATAAAATCATGATCTGTTTAGCTAATTAAAGAAGTACAAACTCATAATTCATATATTGATGGCTTATTTCTATACCAAATCATCTAAAAACCAATTCTATGGATCCGAGAAGAAAATTCTTACGGTGTTCTTTTGCAAATTGCGTAACTAAAATAATAGTGACTGTATTATTGATAATATTATGTCATTTTAAATGTTTATAGTTTCATAAATTAGTTTCCTTTACAGAATAGGATATATCTTTATTCATAAAATAGGAATGTTGGTGTTATTGCCTACTATATCTTGGAGCCCATTTTGTCAGACGCTCATTTTTGTATAACTTACGAAAAACTTAATTATTGCAAAATTGCAAACAGTATTATAAAAATTGCTTATACTATCTGATAGAAGACACTTTTTATTTTGTATTTATGTTTTTGAAGTTGTATTTTTACCTTTTTTTTGTTTAAAAAATATTGTCTAAAAACAAAGTGATATATCGGTATCGGTGACCTTCCTCTACAATTTAGATATATTAAACTATAACAATACCCACGAACGAATCGTTTTTGCGAGAAAAACTTTGTTTCCAATTTCTTATAACGAGGAAATTCCGTCGCACAATCCTCGGCAAAGTGTTAACGCCGTGAGCAATAAATACGAGGGTTGAAAGCGGAAAAGCAACGACTCGAATCGAGTTGGATGGATATAAAAAGAAATTACTAGCCTCTCAGACGCACTTGGACCTCCAAACGGCATTGGCACTCATGCTCCCTTCTTCCCTTCCTTAGTTTCCATCTTGCTTTCTTTCTCGCGCGATATCCACTCGCAATTTCTGTTACCTATTCTCTCTTTTATACCGGGTTTATCTTCTATACTTCTTCCTTCTTTTCCCGAGACTGCACCGGCTATTTCTCGATTCTGCCGCTCCACACTCGTAACCTGAATTATAGATGTCCCTCACAGTCTGTCGCAACTCACTATACTGCCTTCGTTTCCGGTTCAGCAAAGATAGCATGCTTGAGCCATTATTTGCATATATGCATCGCGAATGGAATGAATACTATCACAAATTTGATTTTTTGCTTCAATTTGAAGTATTTATCTATATAGGATTCATGCAGGTATAATTTTTAGTGAGAAGTAGTGTTAAAAGTTATAAATAAATATATCCTACACAGAAAGAACTATTTCGCTGATATATTTAAAATTTTTTTAGCTAAGTATAGATCTAAAAATAACTTTGTTTAACCATCAAAATATACCGTTGGAAAATTCAACAGATTTCGTACATTTCATATGTCCCAAACGGTCTATCCACATTTTTGTGTTAATTTAATACAAGATAAATATATTAGAAGGTAACACAAATATTATATTAAAAAATTAACACAAAAATGTAACACTGACACAATTTGTAAGCAAGCTGTGGAAGCATATTTTTTCAGTAAAATAACATTTATATTAAATTAACATGTATTCTATTCGTCTTATGGCTCCTGCACATAGAACGCGGTAACGCTTGCCGCGCCGCGGAAGTTAGTGCAGTAGCCAATTATTTTTTATGAAAAAGCAATAAATTGATTGGTTCTCGCGTCAACTTCCGCTGCACGGTAAACGTTGCTGCGTTCTGTGTGCAGAAACCATCAGAATTTACGTTTTAAAATACATTATTTTAACATTGTTTAATTATTCATAAATTGGGTTATTTTTACACTGAAAAAGGTTGAATATCAATTTAATACAAAATGTTTAAATAACATAGTCATATTATATTAAATTAACATTCAAACATGTTAAAAATTTAACATAAAATTTTAACAAGGATGAGTGAACGTTTCTAATACAAATACAAAATAAAGATTATGCGTTTCGCGGGTTTTTTCCGTGTCCAGATCCATTTTTGGAATGCCAACGTTTTTGGACACAGAGAAAAACCGCGAAACGCATAATCTTTATATAAAAAGCACCTGTGGAAGCCTCAAGAATATTAACAAATACAAAATGTTTTCTACTGTGTAATTATGTAGAACGCTCAAGTTAATGATTAAAATGTCATAATTTTTTGTAGGATGCTCATCATTTGAGTCATACTTGACAATTTAATAAAATTATTTTCAAATCTCTAACTAAAATTTTAGATGCTGCAAAGAAGCATCGTTCCTCATCAGCATACATATATTTGAATATTTTATCTTATTCGTTTTGCAATATCAATCAGAGCAATATTATGGAAACATTCTTGAAACAAAAGACTCGAATTACCTATATGAGATAACATAGTCAAAAATAGCATCGGTGTAATAATAGATATTATAAAATTATCAAGAGATATTATAAATGCATTATCATTAGAAAACGTTTCAATTTCAATATACACGTATATAATAATGTAATAATGTAATAATATACACGTTAATAGCTAAGTTGGAATGTAACGCATTACTTATAACATCCGTGACAATTACTTTTTTTTAGGCAGGAACGGTAACAAACATAATATGGTTACTTTGTACATACAATACATGTTTATGGAACGTGCATAATTGATGAGTTTTGAAAGAACAAAGTATCATGTTTGACTATGTTGCGATTAACCACAATCATCATAACGACTATACTAGATTTCATGTTGAATTGGTCAATTAGTGAATAAGATAATTGGATACTATTCTAAAAAGGGATCATCAAAATTCGATGAAAAAGTAACGAAAATTGAATATAACAACTTGTTACTGTTTGAATAATAATAATGATAACAAATCAGTAACGAACAATGATAACAAGTTACTTTTATAAAGTAACATTTTCAACCCTGGTTAATACTAATAGCAGAATAAATAATGAACAAATCGTATTTATAAAATGTGTTTTATATATATGTATATATATATATATATATATAGGGAATAGCATTACATAAGTATATGATAAGTCAGTAAATCTTACAGAAGTTAGTGCAATATAATAACAAGTCGTTAAAAAGGCGTTTAAAGATATATGAGTATTTACTAAAGATACAGCAGTTTATCTAAACTTCCGTTTGCTGTTGAACAAAGCAAGATAAAATTCAGCGACAACAGCAGCAGGAATTTTTATGTGACTCAATTCACAATAATCCTGGTATACACCGGAGAATTGATTCAAATTAAACAGTAGGACAAACGCGCATATCCGTTGCAATTAATCAAATTATTAAGCCTGGCCGGATTGCAACTGGCACGCGTTGTTGTTTCACGAATATTCGAGTCTAACGATAACGATATAAACACATAATAGGTCCTCCCATAGTGCATACATGCAAGCGCGCATCCAAAATTATTTCTCAGGATGCAAATTGATTCGCTAATATCTCTGCGCCGCTAGCATTGCATAATTATCCTTAGTGAATTATATGATATATTTTATTGTCGTTGATGAAATTATAATATTGTTGCACTGGAATGTGCAACAAACATGTATTGAATAAATGTTGAATTTACTCTCCAAATTTCTTGGAATAAAATCTCACTCTAAGGGAGTGAAAATACGGCTATGTTTGGAAAACAGTGAAAATATTTCACTTCTTGAAAAAGAGTGACAATTTTTATTCTTTTTCAAAAGAAGTGATATATTTTCACTATTCTCTAAAAATGACCGTATTTTCACTCTGTTAGAGTGAGATTTCATGCTAAGAAAGATATTTAAAAAAGACCGATTTTTACCCGCAAAGGTGTAAGTAAAAGGAATAGCGTTTTTTATAGATTTCGATCTCTTAATATTATTAAAAAGTTCGTGGCATTTGAGGAATATATTAGAAAGTAAACAAGAATATTGAAATTTGTTTAAATACATCATGTTCATGCTCAATTTTCAAAGTGTTCCCTATCGATCCCGAACTTTTTATTAACGTTATCGTATTCAGGAGGTTAAAATCTATGAAAAAAATCGCTATTTCTTTTATTTACACCTTTGTGTAAATAAAAACAAATATCGACCTCTTTTTAACATCCTTCTTTAGAGAATACATTGATAAGTATGAAAATGGCACTGAAATAAAAACGAAGCGTACTAGAGACGGCCGAAGGCATCTTAAAAACATTATTAACTTTAATATTGTGTCGACGACAGTGCAGATAAACTGCAACATCTTCAGTCAAATATTATGCCGCGCACGAAGACGGGGCAGTAAACTTTATAAATTCAGCACGCAACTCTCTCGCGGCGCGTTGTCTGTTTTGCGCGTGCCGAAGTTGTATATCACGTTGAATATTTCGGGGAAATTGATATTTATAGTACCCACGTGCGTTAGTTCCGAATTGAATTTGCGCATAAATGCTGAAAATTTCTCGGTTCCGCCTGTTCCCAATTTCGCGTAAGCGCAGCTGTATGTACAACGCATTCGCATACGTTGTTTTATTCTGCCAAGCCTATAAACATACTTCGCATTCATACATATTGGAAAATTATGCTGCATCGGAATGCAATGTATGTATTGGCAGAAGAATTATTTTAATTAGACTGATGCGTCAAAAACAATAAGATATCAGTAATTATATCTTTCGATGTTGCATTACTGATAGAAGTAAACAAGGAAACAAGTAACAGATTTTGAAGTGTTTACGTAACTCACAAAGAGAAAGAATAGTTTTGTCGAAGTATCTAAATATTTAGCTAGATACAAATTATAAAACTGCAGGACTATCAAAATAATCAATTAATATAAAGATGTTCAAATTCTTTGCTACACTGTTAAAGTTATGTCGAGTTAATTCCAATTTGACTTATTTTTAAACATTACTATAGCTCGCCACTATTCTTACTAAATATATTGTTAATTTAACTGATACACAATGAAATTATACAACTTCGTTTGTGAAAATTATTAAATTTGATTTAAATTTAGGTTATTGTTTACTAATTGTAAATGCATATGTTAATATGAACACTTCAATTTGAAACTAACAATAAGTAATTCAACCATTGGAAATTGGAGTTAATTTGGTACGATTATTTTTTTAAACATATTTAGTATTAAGGGGGTCTTTCGGTTTTTAGGATAAAAAAATTGATTTTTTTTTTGCTTTTTTTGAAAGCCTATAGTCTTAAGAATATCCCACTAGAACGTTTTTTGGAAAAAACAAAATTATCCAAGTTATCCAAGATAAAATGACGTGGTGTTTGGGGCCGCTTGATCGATTCAAATAGCGCACGCCAACCAGTCGCTATAACCGGCGCTTGCTATTATTTATATTCAACGTTTCGAGACCATTCCAGAATGTTTCTATCCAATGGAGCAGAGTTCTGTTCCTTTCTGAGAGTGACTTTCGTTTCTAATGGAAAAAGGAGCGGTACTTGTATTAAAATGTTTCAAAACTTTAAATGCGTTTTTCTCGAAACCGTGTTTTCGAACATGGCGATCACGATTCCAAACAAACTATTAGTTCGACCGACTTCTACTTCGAGAGTTATACTCAGAGAATTATCGCCTGAACCAGAATTAATAGCCTACGTTAATTTTTTCTATTTTTTTAGAAACATAAATAAGAGGAAAAAATGAGCAAAATTCGAAAAACTTTTTAAAGCTGTCGCCATTTTGAAAATATGCATATGATATTAATTATCCTGGGACAAGAATTACAAGTCCCCTCATTAAGAAACCACTTCATTTTTTGCTTTCAGACCAATGATACCACTTGTATTATGATCGTCGTTCTACCATGTTCGCAGAGCATGCCTAATTTCAGTGCCATCTTATTACTACTTTATAAATAATAAACATTATAAAAAAATATTTTTTTACTTGTTCATTGTATGCACTTTTTAGACCTGCATTGCTTTTTAAGTACACTTACATCTTTATTCATTAAAAAAATTCTCAAAGAATACGTTTAAAATCGGCTCTCACCCTGGTAGAAATTTTATGCAGTGTACAATTGGTTATTAGGAAGTTGTACTGACTTTTATCTAGTAATTGAACAGCAAAACTGTTCACAATACCAATCACAATGTAACGCTTTTCTCGTAGTTACTGCACAATAAAGAAGTTCAAAATCTGAATACAGTTACTAAGTAGTAAGAGAACAATAATACTAGAATAGGCTCTTCATTTATGTCATTCATATAATATGAATTATCCTACATAAAATTAATATTATATTAACGTAAGTAAAATAAGCAAAATATATATACTAAAATTCTTCGTTACTCACATATATTTCATTTCTGTAGGACTCATTTGTCATTCCTAATCTTTGATATTTACTTCTAACCTCATTTTTTGCAATCTTTGTGATACATGCTGTAAACGATTTAAATTCTTCCAGTTTTTTTTCTTTGCTCTACATTTCCGTACGCGTTCACGACTTTCACACATATTTAATTATTAACAATTTTACATATAACATAAAAATATATTCAGTTATACACGTAGCGCAATAATATATGCGTATACACATGACATGACCCTAGTAGCACAGAATATTGGCTATACATTGGCCAAGATTGGCTAAATATTGATTATATTGGGGATACATTGGCCAAGAATTCCCAATGTAATGCCGATATTGGCTATATAACAAATGTCAATGTACCATGTAGCCAATATTGCATATCAATCATTATCCAATATTGGCTCTACATTGGCGATACATTGGCCAATATTTCCCAATGCAATATTGGCTATATAATAGATGCCAATGTATAGCCAATATTACATATCAGTCGTTACACAATATTGGCTATACAATAAATGTCAATGTACAGCCAATATTGCATATCAATCATTATCCAATATTGGCTCTACATTGGCCAATATTTCCCAATGCAATATTGGCTATGTAATAGATGCCAATGTATAGCCAATATTACATATCAGTCGTTACACAATATTGGCTATACAATAAATGTCAATGTACAGCCAATATTGCATATCAATCATTATCCAATATTGGCTCTACATTGGCCAATATTTCCCAATGCAATATTGGCTATGTAATAGATGCCAATGTATAGCCAATATTACATATCAGTCGTTACACAATATTGGCTATACAATAAATGTCAATGTACAGCCAATATTGCATATCAATCATTATCCAATATTGATTCTACATTGGCGATACATTGGTCAATATTTCCCAATGCAATGCTAATATTGGCTATATAATAGATGCCAATGTATAGTCAAAATTACATATCAGTTGTTACACAATATTGGCTATATAATAAATGCCAATGGGTAGCCAATATTACATGTCAATCATTACCTAATATTGACTTTATTTGTTATTTATTTATTATTTATTTATTTATTTGTCTTTATTATTAGATATATATTGTGGATAGATTGTTTATATCATATATGTACAATTAAGTAACACATTTATTAATCGATGAAATGGTGCAGCACATAACGCAGAAGAATCATAGTCCAAAGATCCCAGATTCGAATCCCGTAAGTAAGTGAATTTTCACTCAATTATTTCTAATATTGATTATACATTATTTCAGGAATATTGGCGAATTTTGAAAAACCATGTATAGCCAATATAAATTGGATAGGATAATATACATTGGATAAGAATTGAATCACCAATATTGGCTAAATATGACTAAGCGTCTACTTTACAATATTGGACCAATATTGGAAATTAAATTTTTGCCCAATATTGGCGAAATATTGGTAAAGCCAATGTAAAACATTGGGTAAAAGTTAAATCTCCAATATTGGTCCAATATTGTTGAAACAATATTGGTCTAATATTGTTGAACCAATATTAAATTTTTGCCCAATAATGGCGAAATATTGGAAAAACAATGTATAGCCAATGTAAAACATTTTTAGTATTAATACAAAATCTCTTGTACAGAATTGACCCAGATATTGCCTAGTAAAACTGCTTTAACTAATTTTGCCGAGTTGCTCTCTACGTAGTATTTTTGTACTATAAAGAGAAATCAGTAGTACTAGATAGTAATTAACTGGGTGCTCAGTCAAACTGTACAAATTTCTACTAGGGCAAGCAGAACCTACTTAATGTTTAAAAAATATTATTACAAAACATATTTAACACGTTTTATACAAAAATAATACACTTTGACACTTGGAGGTTAAAAATAATATAATGTTATTTAAATTATAAATTGGTTTAAAATTGATCTTTTAATATTTAACAATGCAAAATATCAAATCTTTTTGCAGCATTATCATCATACTTGGATCTCCTTCATAATTATTTTTTATTCAAATATTATTTTTAGATCTGTATTGTTATCTTTTTAAATACTTCAACAAGACTGCTCTTTCCAATTTACAATAATAAGGAACAAAATACTTGAAGATTTAGGCTTTATTTAAGTGTTTGAATTATTTTGAAAAGCTTTCAAATTTCAACGTATTTCTCAATTATATTAAAACGACATAACTTATAACGCCTCACTTCATACACACGACAGTTTGGCAAGGTTTAGTTTGACTTGCTAGCAGATGGGATTTGTTAATAGGTATTTAGGATAAAGAATGAACTCGCGGAACAGACGAGTAATAGATGAAGAGGAACGAGGGTGACAGTGAGCCGTTCACGATGCGTCTTCGCGCATTTGCGAAATTGCCAGTAGCAGAAGCTTTCGAGGATACGACATGTCTGTACCCTGACGACGTGCGCGTCCTACGGGTTGCATCTGCAACAGATAGGAGACACTTTAGCCGATACCTTGCGCCAAGTCGCTGACGTCTCGGGGATCGATCCGTTCCTTTGGAAACGTTATTTGCGCTCGTGACGCAGAAATGCGACGAAAATAGAAATCTGCACCTGATATCGACGCCAGGAGAAATGAGATATCGAAGCACTATTAATTGCATTATGAGATCTTCGTTTTATCATTTGCTTAAATAGATTGCTTCGGGAGGAATCCTCGAGGATTATTTCTATGATAGTTAACACTTCTAATTGTAACATTAAAAAATTACAAAATATCTTCTTAATATTTCATGTAAAATTAAATTTTGAAAATTATGTATAGAAATAGAACTATTTTCGTTTTAAGTAACAGAGTAATTCATTTTACGAATAAGTTCACTGCAGTGCATATTCAGCAGATTTGGCACAAATTACTAATACCGTCGCGTTCTATGTTAAAAGTAATATAAAGAAGAGCTATAAAATATTTTGCATACATATTATAAATAGATATCTTTCATGACGTCGATTAATTTATGTGAGAGTACTTGTTACAAAATGTATACATTTTATGATATGATCGATAAATATATAAAATAACTCGTGCATTGTTTACAAACTTCATGCTTCGTAAAAGTTTATACAGAACATGATACAAAACATACTTTCAATATGGATTTTTCTTCAAATATTAGACACATTTCGTTAAATTTATCAGTTTGTATCTGTACAGATAAATTAAATCGGCTATTTATTATAAAAGATAAAATTTTTCAGCAGTGAAAAAAAATTCATTTTCAATATCACAAACGCTTTTTATCCCGTAAAAATGTTTCGTAGCATATGTAGTTTGACATAAATGTAATTTGATATGATATTGAAATATAAGAAAAAATAGTTAATTAAATAAAGCTAAAAGTAAGAAAAGCTAGATATCATAAGACACGGTAGTGTCTTGCGTTATACTTATAACTCCATTTTCTCTTTTCTTAAATAGTTAAATACTGATTACTTATCGTAATTACGACATCGTTATATCTTATTATCAAATATCGTAAAAATAATTCCCAAGATACACTGAAATCATTCATCGAGAACGACAGATAAATTATTTGAATGAACTTGAGAGAACCGGCCAAAAGTCAGGTGTGGGCCTCGTATAAATTCATGGGAAACGTTCATATACGATTTCCAAACGTATGTTCAGGGTTTATCAGCAGTAACTTTGGCCTCTTCATATCTCGCCAATAATTCCTTTTCGAGTGCAAAACTGGCGTTGGTTCTTCTACCATCCCCTGCGACCATCCGGACCGACGTTTCACCCCCCCCCCCCCAGTGCCGAGAGACGTACCGAGAATCTGAGAGAATTTATCCGACAGATAAAAATGTCTCTTGGAGTTTATATAGGGAGAGAGCGGGGAGATTTCAATAAAACCCTCGATTGTAAAGTACAGATAGAGGGAGGCCGTCCGGACGTTACACGGGTCAATGAAGCACAGTCGGTACGTTTCTCCCAGCTCGTTCACCTTCAATGACTGCATACCTCAAGAGAAAACTCTCTTTGCAAAGATATCAATAGCAATGCAAAAAGCCTTATCTGTAAGTCTAGCACATCTGTGAATTGGCTTTTCTCTTGATTATTTTTTATATCATTATAAAAAATATCGAAACTTATTTATAATCTCGTGAAAGCGAAGCATTCTTAATTCTTTCCCTCTCTACTCTTAAATAATTCAATAATAGCAGCTCTTTTGAGGATTTTAACAATTCATTGTACACGTGCATATGTTAGAAACGTTATTTATAAAGAGCGTATCTCAGTTCTGAAAATAAAAAGATAGTAGGGAAGAGACCGATTGTTACAGTTTTGTTATGATTCCTAGAAAAAAGTGAATTTTGAAACACTATATATCCTTGATTAACACATATTGTAAATAATTAAAAAAATATAACATCTAAATACATCAACAGACTTTGATCGTCAACGGCTTTATTTAATTTTAAATAAAGCAGCAAAAATGTGACAAAATTAGTCCTGTACTCGACGTTGATTGTCACACGTTCTAGAACTAGCAGTGACATATTTTTACGGATAAAACATACAAAAAATGCAGTTTTTATTTTAATGTCAGTTCCATATTTCAGGAAATAATAGTACCTAATTATAATATTGATACAAGTAAAATAGTTACTTTAATCATAAAATATGTAATTTGTTTTCGTACTATAATTTCTATACAAAAAATTGAAAAAAAAACAAATATGTATATATAAGAAATATTATATTCGTAAACACATTCTCTAAAAACATGTCGATTTAAAAAGATTAAAATATATGTCTTCTAATCCCGATTCATTTGGTCTGTCTATTCCATCACATGGTCGCTTTTAGTAAAAGAGATTATATTCGCAAAGCTTTTTACAATCACGATTAACTGATTGTAATAAAAATTGTATCTAAGATATAACTATTTTCTATAGCGAAATCGCGATTGATAATGATAAAAACTAATAAAAAAGTCAAAAAAAGAGAGAAAAAATTTACTTATCAACTTCAATTTCTTAAAAGTATAATATTTCATAAATATAATATTACATTATGCTTTTGATGCAAATAATTTTACGTAACAATTTAATATTATATGACCATATGATCTGCAGTAAAAATAAGAGAATGTTCTGCCATATACTGATTGAGTTATTAGCTTTTCGACAATCAACTCTTTATGATAACAAAATCCAGTTTTCTTAAGTCTAAAATATAGGTCCATTTAATAATTATTGTTCTTCTTCAAATACACAGTAGTAGTAATTATAAAAGTCGTAATATATATGTAATTTGATAAGAATGAAGTTTAATTCAGTTTGTTGTGTTATCCATTTGGTTTACGCGTTTGCTTTAAAAATCTATTTTCTAAATAATAAAAACGTTATAAATAACTTACACATTATTCTAGATTATTTAAAAGTATTAAAAAAAATTTTGCGTTTAGAATCTAAAGATCAATTATTTTCTCTAAAGCGAAAAAGTGAACATTTTTATGTAAGTATATGCCCTATACACACATACATACATACATACATACAAAAAATTTTCACTTTCTACTTTTGTTTCTGTTTCAGGAAAAAAATACATAATTGACTCTCAAGGTTGAAAGTTATTTCAATAAAAAAATGTGTCCTGATAACCTAATGAAAAGATAATTTAAAAATTATGACAAATATTTTAATCTTTTTGTATGAGTACTTTAAGTTTAAGTATTCAGAATGATACTTATATATAAAAAAATTGAGATTTTGTCATAATTCTTTAAAATAATTACTTTTTATATATATAATACTAAATAAACACACTATGAAAATGTGTTATTATAATAAGAATATAATATTATTCACAGAGAACTTTAATATGCACGTAATTTATTTAAAATATAAATATTAACACATTTTAAATTTAAATTTATTTTTCAAACCGTATGGGCGATACATCTTTAAGAGCGGCTATAAACTCACTGCACGATTTAACATAAATCTAGCGTTCCTCTACTTTTAAGTAATCATAACCTACTTGCAGCATGATGATTATACCCGATCAGATAACTCGTTCGAGTTGTAAAAGTTGCACGAACGCACGTAAAATTGAAAAATATGTGGAAATATAAAATTTATAACTTATAAAATTAAATGTCCGATTTTGAGGATTAAAAACAAAATGGATACCTCATGTTCCTATTTCCTCGTTTAGCTTCAAAGTTGATTATTCGCGATTAAAATATACATTTGCGGTCTAGTGTACGTACGCACACAGGCGTGACTCTCGTACGCGCGCGGGTGCACACACGTGTCCACATACACTGTATACGCGCGGAAGGCGGCCGAGCGCGAAGCGGGTAATTAGCGCGGTGCGTCCCCGTGCAGTCTCACGCGGGATTAATTACGTAAGCTTGAACGCGCGCGTGTGTTTAATTGTTGCATGTATACAAGTGCGTATCACGCTAGCGCATATGCTCTCGCTCACGAGTGTCGCGAGTGTCCAGTGAACACTCTCGTACGTACGTGATGGTCTATTCGCGACGAGGTAACCCCGCGAGACCGACGTACAAGTGTATAGACCCGCACACGTCGCACCGCTGCGGTTGTACACGCGTTTTCCTAAGGCGAATTTCCCGGCGCGGTACATCCGTACAGTATCACTACAAACGACGGTGGCTGCGCGTTGCGTCGGTGAGCTAGACCAGCACTTTGCGGCGCGATTTATAGGGCATTAAACCAACGCCGACGGCGCACCAACTGAGCAACCCTGCCACTTCGGTCAGGCCGACTCTTTTGTATATATGCGAGGGTATACGCGATCAGGGTGCATGTGCCGAGATGCGTATGCGAGCCCGTGGGAAATTCAATCCGGACACAGCTATAGTTTCTCCGGGAGAGAGTATCCCACCCGCGTTGCTCGTCTACTGATAAACACATCAACCGTAATGTGACGTCGCTCGATGCTCATCAATTCGGACGTTTTCCGTGAAGGAATCGATATATATACGCCAGTTGCAACCATGTAAGTGGAGAAGTTTCGAAAGAAAGCTGTAAAAGCAACGAACGTACTACTAATAAATTTTACAAATCGCACAAGATTTATTTTGTATATATTTCTGTCAAAATTATTCAAACGTAAAATAATATAAATTATTATTAACGTCGCGCAATTGATTTATTTCATAATGTCATTGTACAAATAATTAATGCTATGTATTTGCCGTTGTTAATTAATTATTTAAACAATCAAAATATATGTAGTATTTGCACAATTATTCTCTGGGGTATCTTTACTTTTTAAATAGATATCACATTTTCAAGTGTACATATGAGGCAGCATTATGATCGGTCGATTTATCCTCGAATTTGTAGTTTACTTCGGCGAAGCACAGACATATCCTTTATATATCCGCCGCAATCACGAAGGATTTCCAGTTATGATAGCTCTGAACCTGCGCAGGAGCGTTATCAATAGAAGCTCTCTCGTTCTGTATCAATTTCGATATCTACTCGAAATTCACAAACGTCGTGAGTAAGAGAGAAAGCGAGAGAGAGAGAGAGAGAGAGAGGGGGGGGAGGGGGGAGTAAGAGAGTACAATCGATAGTCTCGATCGTCTGCGATCTTCGGAAGCTCCGGCTGAGCTCGCGCTGTATTTCTTCTGGACGACTTGAGGATTTGGCGCTCTTATTCATCTAGCGATCCCAATCGGCTCGCATTGGCTGGATACGTAAGGCACGGTACGTTTTTACGATAGCCAGAAAGGTTTGGAGTCCTTTATACTTATTCGACGATCCTTATCGATTTTATCCCCTTCCTTTTTACGGCATATTCGTCCTTTACGATCCGCAACGCTGATCATTATGTCGACTTTGCGATAGATTAGAACTTTATGTATGTCGAAGATATGCGTACGCGTGCATGAATGTGTGTGGGAAAAGTCGATCATTACATGAGGAAAGTCGCCAATGGACTTTATAACAGAGAGAGAGAGAGAGAGAGAGAGGAGGGGGGGGGGAGATAGATTGGATTACTTCATAATGAAAATCCCGAGGATATTTCTCAAATATTCCGCGCGTAATACGCCCGTGAATTAACTTCAAGTATCACTGCTCTCTCACTTTGCACAATTTATGATAATTATTGTTAGAGTAGTCAACCGTTATTTGTAATATCTCAAAACTTGCTTAAAAGAGGATTTAAATACTTGAAGTAATGTTATCTTCTACAATATAATACGTAAATCGCCCTGGCATCGTAAGAAAGGGATTTCAGTTTCTTAGATATAAAACTATCAGAAAATACGATGACAGTTATCGTTGGCAGAAATTTCGGTGTTCGTTTTGATGCTAAGAACGTAAGCCATCTTAATCTTTCCGGCCAACTAAAGAACTTGTCCCTCAAGCGAGTGGAAATAGATTATATATTATATTTAATCAATTAACTTAATATATTATATATATATATATAAAATATATATATATATATCTTTCTCTCCTGTTACTTCCATACGCATTAAGTCCAAACACATAAAAATATTCATTTAGTCAATGGATTATTCAATAAAATTATCTTATAGATATGTATAAAATTCTAATGAAATATTAATAATTATGTATAATCAATCAGTATTGTAATATTTTCATAACAGATTTTTTTCGAAAAATTAGAATTAAATGAAGTATAAAAGATATTCGCAGTACCGCCGATTTAAATAAAAACATTTATGCATATTTTACACAAAAATTGATAAATAAATAGCATATTTTACATGCTGTACGTATGCACTTATAATAATATGAATTTTCCTAATAATAATATATTACATAAAACGTACAAAAATGCAAAATATAAAATAGCGCATCCTTGCTTCAAGAATGACACAACTCAGAAAAATTAAGTTTCTCAAAAAACAAAGAGGATAAAGTATTTCTTAACTTGACAGGAATTTATTGATTAATCAAATGACATCAGTGAAAACAATATACGATATTCTTAACGATCAAATGTCATTTTTGTCATTTTTGTTTCATAAACCTCAAAAAAATCATCCTTTGTGATGATTTTTACGATTATTTTAACTATTCTTTTGAGTTATAACGATTTTGACAACTTTATGAAGTTAATTACTTTTAATGATTTATAAAATAAGTATAAATCAAATCGAAATATTATAATACCTGTAGAAAGTCAACACAAGTTATAAATACAGTGAATGCAAAAAGTATTCACGCAGAAGAAACATTTAAAAAAAAACCTTATTTTTAAAAAGTAAACGATATTCAGAGAAATGACTCATCAATATCGAATCAAAATTGATACGATGATTTCGACACCAATTCAACGTTCATTCAACGTCTAATTAACGTTCATTTCTTGCTGGGTAATTAACAATTTATTCATAAAGAATAAAATAGACTATATGTTTCTCAAAAGGGTAGGTATACCAAAAAGATATGTATTAATTATTGAAAATATATTATATTAAAAATAAGCGAAATTAAAAAATTGTATTGTTTGGACTGTACAAAAAGTATTTGTACAGTCGAGAAATTTAACTTTTAAAATTAGGAATACATGCGAAGCTTGTTTAGATTAGAACAGAAGGTGTATTACTGTATAAAATTGCTGATTAATGTTTATTTTCTACAAATAAAACTTTTTTATAAATAATTTCTTTACAGGAATAATTTTTGCACTCACTGTATGTGTAAGTTTTTAAAATTCTTTTTCTAAACTAAGTAATGATAGAGGGAGACATTTTATAATAACTTCAGTACAATTTAAGTGATATTTAAAATATTATATATCTTATTAATTAAATCTAAAATTACAACTAATATAATTGAACGCATTTTACAATCTTTAAATATAAAATTAACATCATTGACACAAATTTACATGAGTATAATGGCTTCCGACAATAAATAGTCCATTATATGTATGATATAGGAAATCTCACCTAAATTGTATTAAAGATGACCTAAAAAATAAGGTCGTTTAACGTTATTCAATTTACTAAGAGATTTTAATAAACGGACTTACACTTTAATAAACACACTGATAACTTTTTGTTGGCACTCTACAGGCATTATTAATATTTCAATCTGATTTAATTCGTTCAGAGCCTGACATTGTTTTTAATTGTTTTTATAGGGCAATGTTTCTTTAACTTATTTATAGTAATAACTCGAAAATCACATTTATTATGTTACGTTACTTTTAAAGCAATGGTACGATATAATACAAAATAACCTTTTATTCCATTTTATCTATCGATCTATAAAGCGAATATAACTCGAAACGCGTATACCTAATCGTCAATTGAGTATGTGTTCCAATATATGTGACATCGTAACAAGAATTGACTTTTCTTTTCTTGCTGCGGGTACGACATAAGCGCAGTGATAAGTTGCTCATAAAAGAATGATGTAACTGTGTTTCTTTCACGTCATACTTCCGAAAAGATTACTTTACAAAAAAAAATATAGCGCGCGTCGTTTAAGATGCATATTAAAAGATAAAGCGTATAAAATAAAGCGTCAAAAATAGATTCATTGTATACTGACAGAAAATATACACAACAATAATGGTTTTGCCAAAATATTTAGAATTTTAGTTAGATACAGATTAAATAATTTCGTTAGACCATTAAAATAATTATATAGGACGCTCAAATTGATTGCTAGAATGTCAACATTTTTTGCAGCATTATTCATGCTTGAAATTCTTACGTAATTATTTTGATGATCCAACAAAATTATTTTCAAATCTGTTTTTACCCACTAAACAAGAAACATTTCAGTAACGTTTTGAAACGTTTCAGTAACGTTACATCGTTGCTGCAACGTTACTGAAATGTTTTGGAACGTTTCTTGTTTACTGGGTAGCTAAAGGAGGGTAAAAGTCGTCGTTTTTGTCTCCAACCTGGGAAATGAAATGTGTATTTTTATAGTCTCTGGGCTGCAGAATCACGTGGAGCAATCAGTTTTCTATAAACATGAAAGGAACATATAGGCATAATAAAATTTTTGCCATAAAAAAGATATATAATAATTATTTTTAATATTTTAACTTTCAAGAACCATCAAATATATAACATTTTGACAAAGTTGTGACAGAGAAATAGAGAAGGAAACAAATGAACAAAAACTAGAATGTAAAACGATAATTAGATACATAGACGTTTTACCACGTCATCTTCCCACCTTCTTAAACTATAGACTCTTAAAGCTTGTGTTCGTGGAATTTTAAACTTCGTAAATCTTAGACAGAAAATCCTCTTCAATCTCATACGCTTAAACTGTCGAGATATTAATTCCAGTCCATTAGTAACAATTTAACCTTTACCGTATTAATATGGGTAACCAGTGACCGAGCAATTCCTGTTCGTGTAAGTTTCTTTGAGTCTTTCAGTAATTATAAATTATACTACATTTTATTATTTTCTAAAATAAAGAGTCAACATTTATTCTAGAAAGTTGAAAGTATGTTGGTGAATTTTTAGAGATTTTTTGAATTATTTTGAAGAGGTGATAAAACGAAAAGATTTGAAGTGACCCTTGATGGTATGGATGAGGCACCAAATTGTAGATGGTACGGTAAGGGTTAATTGTCAATTTTATGCTATTATAATTGATCTTTGATGTTCATACCGTTGGCATCAGCGTTATTATACAGGATGATTATTATAGAGGTTATTATTATACAGGGTGAGTGAAAAGTCCCGGACCGACGAAATATCTTGAAACATAAGCATTTCCGAAAGAAATGTTTCCTACAAAAGTTGTAGGGTTTTAAATAATCTATTCACTGATGACCTCTTGAATGTTGTACAAGATCATGTCCTGAATAACATTTGTTAAGATCATTGGAGATTGTTCTCCTCTTATGTTTATTTTTTCACTAAAAATTCATTTTTATGTTAAAATGAAAATAAGAGAAACAATCTCTAATGACCTTGATTTTAACAAATATTATCCAGGACATGATCCTGAACAACATTCAAGAAGTTTTAACTGTCAGTCAGATACCTTACTTAACGCTTATACCGGCGGTGCTGTAACTTTTAAGTCTTATAACTTGAAAAGTATTTGATGAAAAGTAATTTTATTGTAGTGCTTTGAAAAGCTCTTGACATCAGCTATTAGATTCTGGAATCAAGTAGGGTGTGCCGTTAAAAAAAATCAATGTGACCTTGACTTGAACTTGGCGACACCACCCAAGGTCAGATTGACCAGATCAGAGGATAGAATATTTAAAACCCTACAACTTTTGTAGGAAACATTTCTTTCGGAAATGCTTAATTTTCGAGATATTTCGCCGGTCCGGGACTTTTTACTTACCCTGTATATTGTTATATGGTGCAAGCTGAGGATAAGCAATCGACAATCGAGGATGTATATAATTTTTCATGACTAAATAATGATTTATTTAGTTATAAAGATCGGTGATTTTTTATTATCGACTCGAATTTTCAGAGTTTCCGTTCTTTTTCCTTCTCTATTTCAATTCTATCACAATAAAATGTCATATTTATATATTTGGTGGTTTTGGAGTTAAAATATCAGGAAGAATTATTATGTATCTTATTTTTATGACAAAAATCTTAAATGCTAATTTACTCACTTAATTCACATTTTTACGTATATCCCCTTCATGTTTATGGAAAACCGATTGCTCCATGTGATTCTGCAGCCAAAAAAACTATAAAAAAACGTACACACATTTCACTTTCCGGATTGGGGGCAAAAATCGACAACTTTTACACATGTCCTCTCTTATAATTTATAGTAAAGTCAATTTTTATTTCCGCAATAGTTACAAACGAGTTCTTCAAAATCAATTATGTTGATTAAAAAATTCTTTCACATTGGATAAAATACTTTTAGTCACATAGAAATATATATGAACATAAAAAATAAACAATAACCTACATCAAAACAAAATCGACTAATATTTTGTGTGTGTGTGTGTTTGTGGATCATTATTACATCGATAAATAATATCAGGGGCGCGAAAATGAGATATTTATTCGAGGTGAAATAATATTTTCGTTAACGCTATAAATGCACAGCAAAGATTATCAATTGAAATCAAACTGCCCAGAATACGTAGATGTATGCAAGACCGGAAATGTAAAATTTATCACATCCCGAATGAATCACTCGGTCCCAATTTTCTAAATGGCTGATAACCTTTAATTTGACAAAATTAAATAATAAAAACAAGTTGTTAATATTCAACACGCGTGTTAAATTTACATGTGTAAATTCGTTATAAGACAGTGTGTAATGATGAAAACTGTAAGATTTATAAAAAGCACCTGTTCACTACCTAAGTCTCAACTTCGGTAACATATATTTATGTCGACAGCGGCAAACATAAGACAGCGATAGGCGGCTCGGATCGCGCCAAGGCATGCTCTAGGATGGAGAAAAGCGCGAAGGGAAGAGAGATGTTGGACAGAAAGGAGTGTGAGAGGAATGTTTCAGACTCCATTACTTGAATTGGAGTGGGAATACTGGGTGGTCCCTAAACACCCCCTCATATTTCGGACAAACGTTCGCGCCCATCGACCAACCAAGCAAGCAGTTCTTGTGAGAAGAGTATAGCTCTGCTGTTTTCTGTCCGCTTATATTAAATAAGAACATATTATTTTGATATCCTAATTTTTCTCTTAAAACATCAAACAATATATAATTTATTGTGTAATTTATAATTATTATGATCGGTTGTATTCCAAAATAAAGCGGAATAGTTTTTAATAGTTTTTAATTATTTGAAATTATCTTAAAATTAGATTCAACACAATCTATGTATTTATCGCAATCATCAAGACTAATTACCCTTTTCAAAAAGAAGTTGTAAAGATAATCTATGCGCCATCCAACAAATAATAATTTCAAGAAATGTTACTTGTTTTGCTGTGACATGTTAAAGAAAACATTTTCGATGTCTCAATTTAGATTCAAATAAAAGAAATTGCAATTAAAAATCACACAAAGATCTTGATTTGCTCTTAATTTTATCCATTACTGTATGAGGAATATAAACTACAAATGATATCTTATCTCGTCCATATTCGTCCGGCGTTAATAAAGTCATTTTAGTTGATCCGCGACTTCAATGTAGAATGCAAGGCAAACAATGTGGAAATAGACACATTACTCATGCAACATGACGTAAATGTGTCGCGTTTCCATATGCGTTTTAGCTTTCCCCCGTTCGTATATATGGCACATTAATTTCTGAAGCCCATCAATCACGGAATACATAGCTCTTTTTTTTAACCCGAGAATATTTGACGCCACATGACGGTCTCGTCGAAACTTCTATATGCCACATTTCTATGCTTAGCTTTACATTGAACCGATACGACAACGAGTTTTGAGGACAAACACCAAAGTTAAGATGAGATAGACGGGGAATAGTCTGAGTTTACTGTATTAGTTCCTACGCGCGAACTGCGCCGCATGGATACGATACGCCTTGTGTATTCTCGGCGGAATTGATGCTTTTACACTGTTTACAACCACGTTACGATATAATTGCAATTAGTCAGTAATGTAAATGACGGGCATTTACATGCAAAAGAGGGATGAATAAATATGACGCATTAATTATACCGAAAGATCATTCCGCTGTAGCCGCGTGGATTTCAGTTACGGTGTACGAGAGATATCTAATGAATATTATCGTACTTCAGTTTTTATATCGAATCCCGTTACTTACGTATGTCACAGCGCGCCATTCGCATGCGCTATACTCAATATCGAATGTATTTTTTATCATAGCCGGACCGAAGCAATTTGGATTCCATCCCGTCGTTTCGATTTTTAAATTGGAGTCTCTGAATGTATTACTCCGGAATTGACGTGTGGTTCTATAACAGTTCATAGCTCACGTATGTGATGACTTTATAAAATCATACCGTTTTCACATGCATATCACATGCACGAACAATTGGCCAACTAAATTGCAACAAATCCTTCTTCAACGTTAAAATAAATAACAGTATATTATTATGTCTATTTACTTATTGTATATAATACATTAATCTATAAATTTATCAATAAATTTAACACTATTTTAATAACATTAAGAGAGTTGAACTAAAATAAACACTATTAGAAAGTATCGAGGGGGAGTCAATTGTTTAAATTAAAAGAAGATTAAACAAAATTGATATTAAATAAAAATTGTGTTTCTGCGGCTGATGTATTATCCCTAAAAAATATTGCGCTTAATTATATCAAATAAGCATTGCTAGTTTGAATCTAATTAAAGCTAATTATGTATTGTATTTGCAATCAAATTAATATTATACATCGTTAATTTTAAAGCTATTTCAAATTCTATCATTTTATGTAAATAATTCATACATTGATAACTCTTGATATACTTAGATTTTCGATATGATGACAGAATTAATCTATTTATTTATATTACATATGTGTATGGTACACTTATATACATATATACACACAACAAGGATATTATTTTTAATTAATACATGTATTACTTTAAAATTGAATATTCAACTTATCTCAATCTGTTTTTCTTTTCTTTTTTTATGCTGTTATTTAATTCTAAGTCTTCTGTTGTTATTATAGTAATAATCGATTTTATAAGAGAGATTCTAATTCTAATTTCTTGAAACGAGGTTATTGCTTCTATAAATTACTAACGAAATTTATCGCAAACGTAATGTTATAATTATAATTTCATTCTTCCATTTCACGTGGTCGGCCGAATTACTTGGTCGGTCCGTTATCTCGAAATTGGCGTGTACATTGCTACTGTGTGTTGCTCGCTATCTTCCTTGCGTTCCTTGCGAGAATATTGCGCAAGGACGTAGAGAGCAAATGAAATGGCGCGAGCGACCTCGCTAAGAAAGGTAAACGCGACCAGTTCCAATTCCCGGATCTGTTTCCCTCTTGCTCGAATTTTGGATAGGTGTGTATCGAAACTGCCATAATACAACAAGGTTTCCAGAAAATCAACGACATAGAAAAAAATAAGTGCTAAACACAATGAGTGTTGTAGCCAGATGCCATGCCTGTTCACTAAGCACTCACTGAGCAAGAAAGGAATTGATATTATTTATTATAATATTCGTAATGTTGTATCACTTATCTATTACATTATAAATAACTTTTAATATTATATTTCTTACTTATTACTGTTTATTATTTCTTTAAGATCTTGAGAGCGTGAGCGCACAGTGAGCTACGTGAGTGTAATTTTATGTCGCTCATATCGTTCACTGAGAGCTCACTGATTGTCCTCACGGCCTTAAAGAAATAATAAACAATAATAAGTAAGTAAGAAATATAATATTAAAGATTATTTATAACAAATAAATGATTCTACATTACGAATATTATAATAAATAAATATATTAATTCCTTTATTGCTCTGTGAGCGCTCATTGCATGGTAAGCTATCATGGCATCTGGATGTACTCATTGTCTCCCATAATAAGAGGTATAGCAATATTCTTTGAATAATTATACCGGATGTTTCATAGTATGTAATTCACTTCAGCAGCGGATGGAGGACATATATAAAATATATATAAAATAATGAATAAAGTTCACATAAACCGAGAAAATTTTAAGTTAAAAATAAACAAATCAGAAGATTCCTATTTTTCAATCATAATTCTGGTTATTTCAATTAGAATTTAATAGATTTAACCAGAAAATTCTTTGTACATTTTCAACCAGAATTCCAATTAATGCAACCAGACTCTCTTTTCAGTGCTCTATTTGACTTTGTTTCAGAGTTATATAGACTGCTTTCCTTCATAGAAAATACAGTCGACACTTTTGACACAAATCGACAAATGTCTCTCTCCATTTACAATTTTGTTCAAAAACTCAATCGACATTTTTGTCTCTACTCGGAAGAAAAATCGGAATGTATTCAAATATAATTTTGAGTGATTAAACGATATTAAAACGCATCCGTAATATAATACAGTATATTTATCTCGATAAACACATTAACTATAAGTTAATTTGTGTCGATTTGTGTCTTCGTAAGGAAGTATAGTAGTGTTGTGTTGACGATTCGTGTCCCACGAACGGAGATATCGTGATGCGAAATCCGAAATGTCAAAATTTTATGTAAGATACGTCGCCTTAAAAAGCCTTTTCATATTTTCGACGGTAGATGACACTCGTTTATTGCTGTCATTTACCGACTTATTTATCTATAGTTTCATTAGCACTGTATTATGTATCGACATTTCACTGTATAGTTACTTTAATACTTTAATAAGTTACTTTTCAATTAGAAGTGTATAAAAATATAAAACAGGCCGCTTGATGTGTGAACATCGTTACGTATATATTCATGCTGTTTATAGCCTCGCGAATTGGTAACGGCATGAATATAGGGTAACTCCGGCAAATACACCGCGCTGGGATTTACGCCGCAGAAGTTAGAAAAAATAGAAGAAGTGGGGGTAATTTTCCCGTAACTACTCTGTTACATGCCTTTATGTTATATTAGTGTTATGATTTCAGCTTCTTACTGTTAATATTAATGAATTTATTGTAAGTTGAATTGATTTGTCACTATAATAAGTAACGCCAACATATAAATTATAATCTACATAAAATGATTAATGTAGCGCGTGTAAAAGATTTAGTGGTTATTTCGTGATACATACGTGTAATGGAATAGTAAAGCATGTTGTGTAGCAAAATACAAGAACTTTGTTTTCGTATTCTTTGTTTAGTTTGTTGTTTTGTATATCCCACCTGTTCGGGATATACGGCATTTTTAGCGAGTGGGATTTATGCTCGAAGCATACAAAGTGCGCAGATCGAATTCAGTGCACTAAATGCAATAAACGCATTATATGAAATACGTACCTCATATCATAACATTTGTAATATATGTAGGAAGATCATAATTATTATTTGTTACTTCATATACATATTTACCATTCTTATTCCTTAATAAAACTTTATAAACACATTTTATAAGTCATTATGTCATTATATGTCTTATTTATATGCATTATTTGTAAATTTTTCATGAGCCGTACATACCCCCCCCCCCCC
>NW_017299552.1:52442-52886 GCF_001594075.2 Trachymyrmex cornetzi
CTGAGTAATTTTAATCTAAAGTATATAAAAATTTAAAACGGGCCGCTTGACCGCTTAACGTGTGAACGTCATTGCGTCATTGCAAAAAATATTAGAAGAAATCCGAAATATTTATTTTTCATATTAAAAAATAAACTTTTTGAAACCCATGCATTTTTGCCGTATATCCCACAGGGGTGGGATATACGGCAAAAATGCATGGGTTTCTAAAAGTTTATTTTTTAATATGAAAAATAAATATTTCGGATTTCTTCTAATATTTTTTGCAATGACGCAATGACGTTCACACGTTAAGCGGTCAAGCGGCCCGTTTTAAATTTTTATATACTTTAGATTAAAATTACTCAGAAACTAAAGCCGCAATCAAAGATCTAAAAACATTTTTATTATACGTCGTCGGTATCTTTCGATTGCGATCAGTCCGAATAAAATTGGTGCAGCCGA
>NW_017299552.1:52989-53455 GCF_001594075.2 Trachymyrmex cornetzi
CTGTTCACAATGCCTTCATAGAATTCTAATTTTAATGTAAAATTAAAGTAAAATTAGCAACGAAAGTGAACCTTAATGCGTATTTGGTTAATGCAATTCTTTATCTATAATAACTAGTGAAGAAGCAATTATTGAATATAATCGGCTAAACGACTACATAAACCAGAAGCACAAATTATTATTACTATTTCAAAAGAGTTATCTTAAAATTAAAGATGTGCCATGGACATTACCGAAAATAATAACTTCCGTTCAACAGTCAGATCAAAAAGTTCGACAAAGTACTATATTATTTGATGATCATCTTATTATATTTTGAGGTCTAGCAGCGCGCCAAGTTTTTTTACATAAAAAATTTTATTTTAACAAAATTTTCTCATTTTGTGATGCTTCGTCTTTAATTTTTTGAAATTAAATGTTGTATTCCATTGCAAATATAAAAGACTCTTGAATAGAAAGATAAAGG